>NC_051221.1:42952131-42987131 GCF_015220715.1 Pygocentrus nattereri | reverse complement strand
GAACGGTACCTTCACCTTTGAGAGAGAGGAGAAAATCAAGCTCTACTGTTTATTCAGATTTGAAAAAATCCTCCCACTGTGAGAAGACAACTTAACTGCCTGGCTCTGAAAGGATGTGTAGCTGTGAAGAAGCTGATACTGAGAAAAGAGAAATTATGCATCAATCACAGAAGCTGCTGCTGCTCTCAGGACAACACACTGACCAGTCCAGAGTCCAGACCTCAGCATCACTGAATGTGTTTGGGATTACTTGCATTGTGAGAAGCAGAAGATGCGGCCAACTTCTGAACTTTAAAGACTGAACTTTGGAGATGTGAAAAATATCCCTTTGAAAAACTGAAAGTCATAAAGACAAAGTGTGAACACACTAAATACTGAGAAACAAGTAAGCTTTGCTGCTGAGCCTTCTGTTAAAATATATATACTCGATTTTTTATTCCTATCACTTAAAAATGAAAACCTTAATGCCCGTTTTGACTGGAAATGAAAGAAATGAAGGGTGGACTCTGACTTTTGCACAATACTGCATACGGTTTAAATAATAAGAACATGTACAAGCCTTCCCACCCACCCACACACACACACACACACACACACACACACACACACTTCATATGAATTCGGGTTCATTTACATACATTAGTGTTCAAAATTTTTAAATCAATGTTGTAAATAATATAAAACCAGTTTGATGGCAGATAAATGTATGAAAGTATTCTACTACGCCAGTCCTAGTTTTTATAACGGTAAACAATAGAGAAAATCACATCTTGAGGCAGATGACGACAAAAAATCCTGTAAATTATTCATTTCAGCACATTGAACATGACATCTAAAAATCCTATATTGTGTAGTTTAGAGTATCTGCACTGCATACGATGTTACTGTAAAACAACAATGTTACAGTAAAATAGCAAAAGTGATTCCAAACTAAATGATAGTAGAAGGATCTCTCTATCTCTCTCTCACACACACACACACACACACACACACACACACACACACACACAAAACATGAACACATTCTAGAGCCTATTACATTGTAACTTTCTGTCACTGAATAAGCCAAATCAAAGGAATGGAGACAAAGCACAATAAGGCATGACAACACCACGAAACAGTTGAGGCTTATTTGCGATGACGCTGTCTACAGTGTAAAGAACACGCATTTCATTTAACGTACGTGGCAGGCCATCATTCTTTACTTTCTCCTCATGTGGAAAAACCAGAGAGGAGAAAGATTAAAGGGGGTTTTGGGCAAAAGCCTTAGTTGTGTTTTCCACATTCACTAACATTTTCTGCATGAATGAGAGGCGGTTTGGACGTGATGACTCATGCCAGCTTCACTGGGGAGCTGATGTAGTGAGAAATCTTAAACATGTGACATCACTTGGAAACACAGTTAGGTCGAGATCTACGGAAAACAAGCCTGGATCTGTTGCCTTTCATGAAGCCTTCATGTTTTACTGATTGATCTGGTACCAAATGAACATGAAGCCCATATAAGAAGCTGCTACAGGACTGTCAACACAGAAACAAGAAAAAAAATATGAGTTAAAATTAGAGTGTTCAGCAAACTAGAGTTCCCTGCTGAGATGTTCTGTCAAGATATACGTTATCACAATTCCCAAAGATTCATATGGAATGTGTTTCCAGTTTCTGGTGCAGATAACATGTCCAGGCCGTGTGAGCACCTGCCCCCCTGCTTTAACCATCGGTTGAGGCTTGGATAGTAACTAGCCTAATTTATCATCGGTGTTTCTGCGTCTTTGTGTTACCTTATAGTAGCAAACCCAAGATTTTCTGAGAAGGTCTGTAATTTGTATTTATTTGAGATATTAACATTTAAGGCATGACTGAGTGGATCTATATGAGTAAGCTCATTATAGGAAAGGAAAGTGGTCAGATTACCCCCCCCCCCCCCTGCTGTTTCTGTTCAAACAGTAGGTTATCAGTGACCTAACTGGAGGTGATGGACATTTGGACAACCTAATGTGAAGTGTCACACCCACATGGTTACGTTTAACACTGATAATTTCCCCAAATAATTCACTGACAGTAAAAGACAAAAAACGACACCAGCCCTGAAACTAACTACTTTAGGCATCTACATCACTAAAGGCATTAATCTGGACGCAGTGCTGTTAATCCACTTGGCTGTCATACTGGCCCTCTCTTTCTGGCTTGTAAAATAAACTGTCTATGGAGAATTTCCCAAACATGCCAAGCTGTGCCATATTTTTCTGCAACAATGTTGTAGCAAGACATTTCTTGTGTGTGTATCCATGGAAAATCTTTATTTAATTGCTCTAAAAATTACTAGAGTAACTGACAACCTACTAAACTAATCCGGTCTCTGCTGAAAATGCCAAAAGCTGCTTTTAAACTTAGTGAAGGCAAATGCAAGCATAGCACTGCTGATAACATAGAAGCTGGGGGAGTTAGCCTTTCTGTAGCAGTGGTAATCAAAGAAACAGAAAAGACGTGTCAAATTATGAAAAATCTGATGTCTTTCTCTCCAGAAAACCATTAAAAGTTTCTATTGGTTCCTGGTGGTGTCCAATAGCCAGTAGTATAATAGTATGGTATTCCGTGTTTTCCTGATTGGTTGATTTTACAGTGTAAAGGATTTTAGTGGTTTAACAGGTGTTCTGATTCCAAATGCATTTGACGATTTCCTAATGGGATCTAAAGACATACTACAGGAACCCAGTGGTCCTATAATGACTAGTAAATGAGAAAATGTGAGAAAACCAATTCAAGTCTACTGGGGGACACTTAATACCTCCCATCAGTATGCGCCACGGATTGATGGCATCAGTAGTGTGCCTTCTGTCAGCGATCTAATCTCTAATATGTATTTCTTTTTTTTCATGTATTAAACACTGAAAGGTCTGGGATGGTGATGATGGACGGTTTAGCTCACCGGTTTATGGGGCCGAAGTCCACATGGAGCTGGACTTTCCCACTATCCACTTTAGTAGCAACTACAAGCGTTTGGTCTTTGTATCCTTACCCCACACACTCAACTTCCTCCTCTTCTCCTCCCTCTATCTCTAGCCCTCATCTTTTGCTTTGCGTTCGCTGAGGCATTGCAGTTGCCATGGCGACCAAGGCCTTTCCTTGTTTTCAACTTAAGGAGGTGCTGAGTCTTTTTTCCTTCCTCTTCTTTCTCTACGGTGACCAAGAAAAAAACCCACAGGTTCGCAGATAACAGAATTTGCAAATGAGGAAACACACCAATATAGTCAACACCCACACACACAGGCAATAGAAGGGTCTTTTCAAGCGTAACAAGGCTGCAAGTGACGTGCATGTAGACCTTGAGGAGCATATGAATAAGAAAAGTGCAGAAATGTCCAAATGTGGGAAACTGTGCTGCCTTAAAAGCTCTAAATAGACATTTCAGGGTTGACTGAGCTTAAGATTCAGCTAAATCTGATTCATTTCAGCGCCTAGTTTCAGATTAATCACTGCATCTCTACAGAAGCAGGAGCTGTTTTGTTTTAGATGAACCACAAAGTGAGCAAAATGAATGTAAAACCAAATGTTTAATTTCTTGGAGTAGAAAGAATATTAGTCTCAAAAAAAATCACTGGAATTCTCCTTTAACTGCTAGAACTCAAATCCCCCATCCCGCATCCCCCTATATATATATATATATATATATATATATATATATATATATATATATATATATATATATATATATATATAGTGTGTTTGTGTGTGTGTATACACCCAGACCGGTCACCACTAAAAACATTTCCCGCATTATAAAATTAAAAATACCACAAAGGAGACCCCAAACTGTCGAGCAGCTGAAATCCTATGTTAAGCAAGAACGGGAAAACATTTCACTTTCACATCCTCAGTAATTAGTCTCCTCAGTTCCTCCTCAGTTCCCAAACGTTGTGTGGTTAAAAGAAGAGGTGATCAAACACAGTGGTAAAGATGCCCCATCCCAACTTTTTTGGAATGTGCTGGTTCAAAACGGGCCCATATTTTTCAAAAAACAATAAAATGTATCAGTTTCAACATTTGATTTGTTGTCTTTGTAGTATTTTCCTTTAAAAATATGGTTTGCATTTCAGTGCATTTAAATTTTATGTAAATTCTGCACCACATGTTTGGAAATGGGTTGTATACGCTGTATATATTTCTGCTGTCAGAACCAAACCTTGCCATTTTTCAGTTCATTTGAAATTGCCTGTTGTCCTTTACATTGTATGTAAATTTCATGATGAATGGATTAAAAGAAATGTCCCAAAACGATGAGGAATAATTCTGGTGACTCATATTAACAGTAAAGCGTTTATGTATAAAGACACCATAAAGGTTATTTAGAGCACAAAACATCATCTTTGCTTCAACCTGCTGATGTAGAGTGTATGCCAACTGTCAATGTATTTTGAGTCAATAGGTTTTCTTCAAAGAACCAAGGTTCTTTAGGGAACCAAAAGATGTTCCTCTAAAGCATCACTCCAAAAACGTTTCTGACACCTTTATTTTTAAGTGTGTAGATTAGAAGTGGACTGTACAGAGGAGGAGAAACGAGCTCACAGATCAGCAATAAGATCTTGCTTTCCGTACTGTGGTGTGTTTTGGAGTAAATCACAGTATCATACAGTGTCTCTGAGCGAGTTGAGTGTTTATTGATAGGTAAGGGAAGTAAAATGTGATATTTTAGGTTAATATTATTTTTCCCAGCCCACTGGTGCATAGTGATGTAATCGAAACTCACAAGTTGTTTCAGATGTAAACAAAAGTCATTACATCTTGAGTGAAAATTACAGTAATAAATATATTTAATGTAATAAATGAATGAATATCTGATATCTGAACAGTTCAATTACACCTCCATCCTTTGGCAAATCTGCCACATGGCCTTCTGTTGCTTGGCTGATGACCTGATTGCACTCGTGCGCAGCCGTGGCAGTGTCAGAGCGTGCACGGGTTATAAATAATCCAACCTGCCTGAGGTCCACGTCCCAGCAGGAGGACGGGGCAAAATGCATTTAGCTCAGAAAGTGAAGAGGGCCTCCGCCATCTGTACAGCTTCTTCACCACTTGCTCTAATGAAGGAGGCTAACCTTTGACAGAGAACTCTGCAGAGTTCTCAGGAGGAACGCTCAGCGCTCTGAACTGTGCTCCAAAGAACACAAAGACTTAGGCGCTGCTCACACTGGATTAGTTTTGTCAGAAAATGTTCTGTAATGTAATATCTGAGGGATTAAACTGGCTGATGTGCTTTCTGGTTCTCTATATTTTCAAAATAAAAGTATAATATCCCCAATTTACCACAGGTAATTGGAGCAACACGCATGCTGTGTCCCAATTGTACGTTAAACACTAGTTTTATAAGGTACTGTCTAGGTCCAAAAGTTTGTAGACACCTGCTCATCCAGTGTTCCTTTCGAAATAAAGAGGATTATAAGTGAATTCGTCCCACCTCTACTCTTCAAAGAAGGCTTTACACTATATGTTGGAACATTGCTGTGAAGATTTGATTGCATTCAGCCACAAAAGCATTAGTTAGGTCAGGTACTGATGTTGGATGATTAGTTCTGGGACACAAACTCCACAACAGCTCATTCCAAATGTATTGGATGGAGAGCCATCGCTCCAGAGAGAAGTTTCACTGCTCCACAGCCCAACGCTGGGGGCTGGGGGGCTTCATACCCCTCTGGCCGACCAATGGCACTGGGCATGGAGACTGAAAGGCTTTGGCAAGAATGGGTCCACCTTAAAGTAGTTGCATTCAGTATTTGGAAGAGGTGTCGATACTATAACATGTAGTGTATATAAAGTGCACTGATCCCAGTGGTGCATGATTTTAGCAGATAAGTATGCAGAAACAGTTTCAGGGAGTGATGGCATTTATACTGATTATAATACCACCGATTTATTAGTTTATTTCTGGTTTTCATAACTTCGTTTTTAATGTTTGTGCTAAGGAGTGCCTCTTTATTATTCAGACTAGTATGTAATACTAGTTACACAGCAATCAACTCAGTGTCCATCATGTTTTCTGCTTCACATTGCATCGTAAGTCCAATGCTACACTCAGTAATCGAGCAGTTCTAACAATAAATGTCAGATTTTTTTAATATACTTTGGATTTACTAGATAATATACCCCCTAAAACATTTACAATTAGTGCTTAGTATACAAGTGGGTGCATCATCTAACACAGGTTAGTGGTTTTTGTTACTCAATTAGTGTGAGGTGAAACTGGAACAGCACCACAATTACTGAGGAAGCTCCAGGTTAAGGTGGTCATTCACTCCACTTATTACTGTCAGATATTAGAGACTGGACCTGGAATGAAGTCAAAGATCTTCTCAGTAAGCACTTAAATTTTAATATCTCCCCAGAGAAAACTAATCCAGCTCCAACAAGACAGTGAAACAGAAGTGCTTCACCTGGATTTGCTCTTCTCGTTAAAAGTCCACATCCAGGTGTGAATTACTGGAGACCTGAGGGGGCGGTCTAATCCCCTCTTATCAAGCCCCTACAAAGAAGACAAACAAGACTAAAGACTGGAAGGGGATCTTAAAAAAGCCATGTAGTAAATAATTTAAACAGTATATGCTACTTAAGATATTTAAATAGTAAATTTAAATATTTCTCCAGCTGTATTGGAAAAGCACATGCAACCCAGTAGGTTATACCATTTAATAACTGCAGGCAATGTTTCAGATTAACTTCCTCATCGCATATTCAGTCACTATGCACAAACCTTATATCATGTAGGCAGCATTTCTGTACAATAACTGTACATTTCTGTACAATAAAAAGCAACTGTATCGTCTGCACTCTGCAGGCAGTGACGTTCTTGTTATGGACATGCAGACCCATCAGAAGACCTCAAGAATGTCTCGCATCCTAGTTCATAAAGCTCTTGAAGCCTGGCTTTGGCACATGCTTTGAAAAGTGATCCTGTACCATCTGCGGTGACCCCTTTACAACACTAAGCCCACCTTCTGTGAGCACTGTGATCACTGAAGATGCCCAACAGTGGGCCAGGCCTGGAGTTGATGTGCTCCACTGAGTCAAAGTTGCTATTGTGCTGCCCATTTTCATGTTCGCTCACACAGAATTTAGCTCATGTTTCTTCACCTTGGAGCAGGGATGGACGGGCCGGTGGGATTACCAGGAGGATTCTCAGTTTGCCATTTCCACAGACAGAGGGAAAGAGGGGGAGAGACTGAAAAGGAGAGAGATGCTCTGTGGTGCATCCTCAACACCCCCTCTTAATGGCAAAATTCAACTGAATGCAGTGGAGCAAAGATTAAAGTGACGAGAGATGGAGAAAACATTCTAAAGTAACCACAGCTGCTACCATCAGTTATCAGTACAGCCCACAAATCAGGGGCATTTACTGCTATTGGCCCTGCTGGTAATGTTAACGTCTGAAATGAAGGCTTAGGTTACAGTTTGGGTGCCTGACTAGTTAGACGGATAGAAACGTCACCCTAAATATTATACAGATCTGTATATTATAATTAATATATATCCATTTTTAAGTTCACACACTGGTTAAAATACAAAACATGGCTAATTCTGTGGTTTTTCTACATGGCTTTAAGAATGAATGTAGAACTGAAAACCTCACTGGAAATATGAACTGGTATTGGGAGAGTTGGTATTGAACATGTGACAGGCAAGTATTATTGCATCATAACATTTAACAGGCTATCGTATTCCAGTATGCAGGGCAGTTCAGTCTGCAACAACACGGAGGCTTGAGTTATGGAGGCTGATCCTTCAGGGGAGCTAACACTGAAGCTGACAGCAGAAATTCTAAAATTATCATGAAATCAAGACAAATTCCCAGTCATGTACTCTGGCATTACAGAGTAATATTTAATACCGAAACCAAATAAGGTGACCAGTAAATATAAACAGAAAGATGATTTTGGATTGGCTGATTGTGGTGGACTTGTCATCCCAGTCCATCCCTCTTTTGAGCTGCATGCATTGTCTGTTTTAACAGCCTGTATGAACATCATACTGAGTTTTCCCGACGTCAGCTGGAGCATTTTTATCCCATACGGATACTGACTTTTAAACTGATGTTCCTGATATTGCCCAGCAATCATTTATTCCCAATTCTTTTGCTTTCAAATGTAGTTTATTCAGAAATATATCTTATAAAGTACTTAAATACACATTGTAATTTGTAAATTCTATTTATTTTATTTATTATTTATATATTTAGTTGTTTACAGGTTGTCTTACCTCATATTTCAGCATTGTCATGCTGTGTTTAACCTGGCAACTTGAAGTAGAACTACTTTCAAATCAAGCGATCAGCAATACACACTGTTCTACATATAGGCTGTGGGACAGGAAACATCCTATGCATATTTGATATTTAATAAACAAACAAATTAGTAAATTATTATAAGCGCTGTCCACAAACCCTCAAACCATGTTATGATTTCAAAGACTCATTCTTTCTATGCTCTACAAATTAACATCAGACGTGGCTGAGTGTGAAGGCCCAGCTATTTGAGCCTTTTTAAGAGAGGGGATTTGTCAGCTGGTGAATCTGCTGATCATTACAAGTCAAGATGATGAACTGCGTTATCAGCTGCAATTCAAATATGTTTGATTTCTTTCACATAAATCGTCCATGAATCAAATCAAATCAAATTTATTTGTAGCGCTTTTTAAAAAGGATGATGTCACAAAGCAGCTTCACAGAATTCCAGTAAAGACAGAGTTTTAACATGAATGTAAAACCCCCAGGTGAGCAAGCCAGGGGGCGACAGTGGCAAGGAGAACCTCCCTCAGAGCTGAGGAAGAAACCTTGGGAGGAACCAGGCTCACAAGGGGGGACCTGTCCTCCTCTGGTCAGACTACCTACAGAGTTATTATACTACTAATATTAATAGCAGTAGTATTAGTAGTAGGAATAGCTGGGAGTCTATGAGAACATCAGTGTAGGGTGGGCAGCTCGTCCAAGGCAGGTGGAGGTAGCTGCTGTGTGGGCAGCTGGTCTGAAGTGGGCAGCAGGAGGGCTCGACAGCCAGTCGCCCATCAGTGTCTGGCCAGACATGTGGGCGGTTGTATACTCGGAAAAAAGGCAGGGAGAGGGAATTAATTAATAGACCCTTATTAATCCCACAACGGGGAAATTTCACCTCTGCATTTAACCCGTCCGTGAAGTGAAACACCACATACACACTAGTGAGCACACACACACTAGGGGGCAGTGAGCACACTTGCCCGGAGCGGTGGGCAGCCCAATCCACAGCGCCCTTAGAGAAGTTGGGGGTCAGGTGTCTTGCTCAAGGACACCTCAGTCATGTGCTGTCGGCTCTGGGGATCGAACCGGCGACTTTCCGCTCATGAGGCTGATTCCCTAACCTCCAGCCCACGAGCACCAGCGTCTCAGTTTACTATAATTCCCTGTGTCCATGGACCCCTGGATCTGCTGCCTTTATCTAGGGGGAACATTAGCTACCAAAAGCTAAACTGAACAGTGAGTTTTCAGCCTAGTCTTAAAGACTGAGACTGTGTCTGAGTCCCGAACAGTTTCTGGAAGATCATTCCAGAGTTTGGGGGCTTTATAAGAAAAAGCTCTTCCCCCAGCTGCAGCCTTAGGAATTCTAGGAACTATTAATAAGCGAGCGCTCTGGGATCTGAGTAGTCGTGATGGCTCGTAATGGGAAATAAGGTCTTGCAGGTACTCAGGAGCGAGACCATGTATATAAAGTAGGGCTGTATGTAGCCCATGTAACACATTATGTGTGTCAGTGAATGAATTATGAACCTTTAAGCTTCAGCTATAAAAAACTGTCAGATGAACAGAGTATGGACCTTTTTTTTGGATATTTAAGTCTAGTTTAGCTGACGTATTTTCAGCAATAATTCAGATACAGAATCCATAAGAAAGGCGCTGACATTTCATTCAGCTGTTCCTGTAAAGACAAAAGGGTGCTGATATTCCATGTATTATCTCTAAAATGTTGACAGCACCAAGGCTAAGCAATCCGAAGTGTTGGACATACATTTCCTGGTATTCTTTTATACTCTTGTTATTGTTACAGCAGGACTTCGCAGTTAGCCAGTGGTATGGTCAGAGATGAGGATTGCACAATAAGAATTTCCCTCAGCACTTTTACTATTGGACAGGGTTGACTTTGGGCTTAAGTTATCTGGCTAAAATGAGAAATCCTGCTTTGTGAAATACTCCCCGAATTTCCCCATCTGACTGGCCAGCTTTGCAGTTTGTTTGCTGGGAAGATGCTGCCCTCTAGTGTCCATACCCTCTTATCTCACTGATTAAGGACTTTCTTTTTTGATGTCATCAGGACAGAAGATTTGTGTGTCTGTCCTAAGTCATGTCTATATCCAAATGTATGAATGAACGACAAGGAAAAGGTGATAAGCAAAACATTTGGTGTGGTTCGTTTGTAAGTTTTTGAGTTCACACCTCACTCCACACAGTAGTCATGCCTTCAGAGGTATGAGGCAGGCTAAAAAGTAGACAGGCGTCTGGTAGATGAATAACCTAGAAGGCTAAAATGATGTCAGAGGACAGTGAAGATATTCATAAATAGTAGACAGAGCAGAGGAATTTCAAGCTCAGCCTTCTCCTCTAGCACTATTACATCATGACCTTCAAGCTTTTCCTGCATTACTTTCGCAGGAATTCCTTTCTCATATGCTGAACGTCAAAAGTGAATGAAAACACTAGTGGATTTAGCTTCGTCAAGGTCACCTATTGTTGCCACATTTGTTCAGTTTCACACACATCTTGTTTAATCTCCACAGAAGAGCATTTCCAATAGACCAGGACACTCTGGGGCACATACATACAAGAGCCTGTGGTCAATGCCAAGATGTGGCTCTGACTTGTGGAGCAGTGGAATGCCATCCAAAACCTTTGTGACGAGTTGGAGTGGAGTTTGTGATCCAGAACTAAACATCCAACATCAGCACCTGACCTCACTAATCGTCTTGGGGCTGAATGCAATCAATTCCTCACAGCAATGTTCAACAATTAGTGTACATCTGTCACAGAAAAGTAGACGCTGTTACTGCTGCAAAGCCCTGTGTTTGCTGGTCTTTGTGCTGGTCTTTGTCTCTGTTGTTGGTGTTATCTGGTGTGGTGTTTGGTCTGTTGTGGTGTTTGGTCTGCTGTATTCTGGTTTGTCACGTCTGCCCCCCGATCTATCCGTGTTGGCTCTATGACCCTGGACCGTTATGACCCTGATTTTGGATTTGCCCTTAATAAACCTCGCTTATCTCAGCACGTGCGTCCGCCTCCTCGCTCCATGTTACAGAAAGATCAGCACAAAGACGAGGGGAAACACAGGGCTTAAATACACAGGGAAAACGAGGGACAGGTGGAAAACAGGTGGAGACAATCAGGGGCGGAGTCATGAAACGAGGGGGCTAAACCAAAACATGAACACAAGGACAGGACTGGGAGGGGCCAACCGTGACAGTTCTTAAGTAAGGAGCGGGGTAGCCGACAAAATTCCCTGTCTTCATTCAATGAGAGAGAAAAAAACATATTATTTGTATCATTGCTATTATTAACATTTTTAACTATTATTAACTGACTTTATTTTTTTATATCGTCTTTGGACTGTCCAAAAAGTAATTATGGAGCATTTCTGTTCGGCCATTCATTATAAGATGTTTGCACAACGTAAAGGACACCCGTGTTCAAATGATGCTTCTTCAAACAGCAACAATATTTCTTTTCATATCATATTTGAAACTATCTCTAGTAACAAAATCTATTAACCAAACCCACCTATCCTCTTTAATCCATACTGTGGTGTTGTATTGTTGTTCTTTCGCCCACCACAACATTATGTTTTGCCAAAACCTTTGGGGGCCTCAGGGCTCGAGGACACAGGGCTAACATTCAAAAATATGAGCTACAGTTCTTTTGCAAGCTTGAGTTTCTAATAAAGTGGCCAGTAAGTTTAGAGGTAAGAATAAAAGATACTGCACTTATACTGATCTTGTCTGTACTGCAGTGCAAGCTGTCTGACCACCTCTTTCTTAAGGATTTCTTTGTTAAAATAATGTATAAAGAAAGCAAAACAAAAGCCCACATATATTAAACACTGTCCATTTTAATAGCATTTCCATTAACCAAAACAAAGAACCGAAACAGTAACAAAAGGGCATGTGTTACATTAAAGCACATGTAGTCACGCACACTATACACAAAGCATTCAGACAGAAACACTGATGTATATTAGTAAACTACACTACAGAGGCACCAGAGAGTCCTAATCATGCCACAGTTACTGAATATAAAACCACAACACTGCAAACACTCACTGCAACATGACAAACACATGATCGCCGTTAATGCTTGTCTGTGATCTCGCTGTTTGTTTGTATGATGTGACGTGTATGTAAATGTGTGTACATTGCAGGCTCATTTGGCTATAATCAGTCTGGAATCATCTTGAGATGAAGCTGCAAATGAAGCTGCTTCATGATCAGCAACGGCTGGTTTTTGCTTCATGTCTGTGAACGAACTATGTCACATATTTTGTTGTATTGTATTCGTTGTATGAATTCAGTTATGCATCATATGTAACAGAACTAAATTCAGTGTGTCTGACATCAATAAAATCAAGGTATCTTTTCGGGAACTTCAATAAAAATGAAAGCAAAAAGAAATAGTTCTGCTGTGGATGCAGCCTTAGCTTTTACTGCGCTGTGTGTAAACGACAGAGTTATTTGCATTCAGAGAGATAGGAGATGTGAGGTAGCCCAGTGACCGCAGGTCAAGTGATAATGGACAGCTATCCCTCAGTTTTAATCCTAATCTCCCTGTCTAATGACTACACTCACATGTCAGATAAGGAAAAATATCAGTTATACGTACTTATTAAAGAACACTGCTCATTACCCTGGACGGTAAAATAAAAGGCTATGTTGTATATTTCATACACTTGTATGTAAAATTTGGCCAAATGGCATTTTGTTGATTTTGGATGTGAAGTGCATTATATCTGATTCATTTGAAATAGTAATTGTGGCACGTATGGACGTCTTTCCAAGTATAAATCCTCAGAACTTAACAGACACGTTAGGACTGGTAATTCATTGTCATTAGGAACTGTCAGCTGATGACAAATCCAATAAATTAATAAATTATCTGACTTTTCAAACCTTGTGCTAAGCCTCAATTATAGGCCCCTCTAAACCAGTGGCTTAGAGAAAAGCTCTCAGTGTCCACTGCCTGAAGTCATTCAGAAATGGCAGTTAAGGGGAACTGTGGAAATTAATGTAAGATCTGGAAGTCCAAGAAAACTCTCAGATAAAAGGACCAAAGGACCTGCAGGAAGATGCAGCTCACACAGGAGTGGTGGTGCACTGCTCTACTGTGCAGTATTGTCGCACAAAAAAGATCTGCATTGATTTGGCAGCCAAACTTTAAAAGTTTAACAATTTAACCAAAAAATTTCCTCTGATTCTACATAAAAATAAACTTCGAATGAAGGATTCTTTCAATCAAATTGTCTTTCTGAGTAAAATTAAACTAGAGTTCAATTGTTTGTTACTACATTAAGTAATTTTTACGTAAACTGAGCGCAGCCACAATTACTATTTTATTTTTTCCTTTTAAACTTGAACAAATATTAATTTGATGTGCATAAACATTTGCAGAAAAAATGTTTTTTTTTGTGTGTGTGTTTATTTATTTTATTATTATTTATTACTCTATCACTTGTCTAGGGATACCCAAACTTTTACATACAATTGCAAATAAATAAACAGGTTATTCAATTCAAATAAAGGAATAATCCCATGGTTTTAAATCTAATTTCTATATGCCACATGTACATGACTGATTAACACATTTAGGCCACGTTGACCGAGGGCAGGTGACGCAGCCTCTTCCTATGGGCTTCTTTTTGTAAGTGTATTTTGAGTTTCTTCGATTTTCTAAGCGCAGGGAAAATACAGTCTAAGCTGCTAATCAACTGCATGCAACAGATGTGTAGCATAGAGATTAGATTAAAAAGAGTTGGACTATTCCTTTAATAGAGGTTGAGTTCATTACTTATTACATCAGTTTACTGGGAGACGTCCATGAACTTGTCAAAACTCTACACATTATGTACATCTCAACATATCTATTATGCTGTTATCAGCTATATAAGAAAGGAAACTTAGCTATGCATGTCTGAAGTTGCTGAATGCTTATAAATATGAACAGACTGATACCGATGAGAAGAAAACCTCCAATCACAAAACCATTCCTCATTTCTACTTTATGGCTTTTTCATCGCACTTAATAATGTGCCTGGAAGTGACAGAGGAAACCGACTGAGCACACTGACATTAGGCATTCCTGCAAACACAGAATTTGGTCCATTCAGTTAGGAATTAGAAATAAACTCAGCTACTCATTGCAGGCAAAATCATAAGCCGTGGTCACAAATACGTTTTTTATATTGCACAATACTAAAATTCAACAAAACAATAAGGCAAATATGACACCTAGAATCACAGGTAGCAATAATCCTTTTGCTTCATTCTGCTTAAACATTTAGTATGTAAATGAACTGATGGCTTCCAGGCTTGACCCCTAGGTGACTATTACCTTTTTACTTTTTTCTTTAATTAATTAAATATTAGAAGTATTATTTTTTGTTTTGTTATTAATCTTTCCGAATTCTTTCCTTGAATATCACGTCACTGTCGGAGATTCCCAGCAAAGAAAATTAAACATACAAAATGCCCCAAAAAAACAAGAGAATAGTATTTACAATAAATACAATGTCAAGTACATCTTCATTTATAAAGGGAAGATTCATTTGTAGTGGAAGACTGATCTGTTTTGGAAAAAAGCATTCCCGTACTCCCACTGTGGTATATTGCGTGATATACGTACTATATCAGCCAGTCTGCATGATAAATTGCAATAATTAATCATAAATAATGGCTTTGTCCACAAACTGCAAATAAGGAGAGCTTTTTGACTGCTTGTTTAGAGCTGTTTGCAACATTTAACACACTGCATACACTAAAGTACCATCTGTGAACAATTTGTTGTACATGAGGAGGCGGGTAATTTAATTGTTAGTGGAATTCCTCTTTAGCACTGATTAAGCTTTGATTTTAGTCCTATGCAAGTCAGTAATTTAAAAAACCTTTTTACTGTTTAAATGAATCACAGAAATAGCTTACGTTAATATATCAATCAATACGTGATGGTGAATATGATGAATATTCCATCATTTTCTGAGGAAAGGGATTTTGCACGGAGGCACAAAGAGAAGCATTTACTTTTATTCTCTGCAGTCCAAATCAGGCCAAGACGTGTTGACCTACATCAAATGTATGATGCCGAATATTAAGGTCTGGAGTATAACCGAACAACAGCTTGCCAGGTAGATGATTCATATGAAAAGATTAAATAATGTTAGTAACCGTTTCTACTTGTGAGCAGAGGAAAGCAAGCCTAGGCAGTGTCTACTCCCCTCCACCAACCAACACACACGGTGCGCTGCAGGTTATATTTACTTTCTGTTCTATTTTTATTTCGTATGCTTTTTTTTTTTTAAAGCATTAACTGCTTTAATGAAAAGCTTTAATAAGCATCACATGTTAGATAGTACACTATTGAATAACCCAGCAACGTCTGAAAACTACTTCACTTGTTGTTTTAATAGTCGTTATTACTGCAAACGAGCATTGATGAGCTCCTTCTGGTGTACGTTCATGGTGAGTTACATGCTAATGATTTCCAAAGCCATGTCCACGTACTTTACCGGTCAAAAATGAGGTATTGTCCTTGAGTCACTGTAGTATTTAGCTACAGATGCCCTAAGAAAAGAATGTAGTATTTTATTTGTGAAAGACAGCAACATGAAAAATGTTGTAAAGTTTTCTCAGACAGTGAATTGACCTCCGGGAAACTCGTGCAGCAACAGGGTGGAACTTACTCTGCTGTAACAGCTTTTTAAGGCCATACAACAACCCAACTTTTTGACAGGAATAGTCAATTCAACATCACGTGTACATATTATTTAATATTATATAGCAAGCTTTAAGGTAAATTAGTCCTGTCTAGTTCTCCGTCATTTTCCAATCACAGTAAATATCGCCTTTTAAGGAGCGTCATTGGGTTATTCTCAGTTATGATATCCCATTACATTGCCCTATCGCACAGGCCTAGTGGAAGCTATTACATGTGAAGTATTTCTGGTGTGACAACAATGTGAAGAGAGTAGATGCCCTCATCTCTGTAATTTATGCAGAGATCTCTGATCCTGTGCAGTCATAAACATTACAGTAGTGTTAATATCTCTTCACAGACATATGTCTGAATTATACTTGAGATTAATACATATACTATTTTTACAGAAATTTGGCTAAAATTAAGTGGAAAGAAAGGAATGTGGACGTTTTTAATTATTATGGTTCTAGTAAGTTTGTCTGAGGAATAAGTTTATATCCACTAACACAGGCTTTGATTACTGGGTCTGCAGACTGATACTTCAAAGGGCTGGTTAAGGGGGTTCAGTTTAAAAAATAGGTTAAAAAACAACTAACCACAATCCTAACAGTGACATAAACATTAGCCTACAGTACACAGCCATAAGGTCAGTCAGTTCCCTCTCCTTTAAACTCCACCCCGAATCCGCTGACCATCAGAACATCATCATTCCAAAAGTGCTGATCGCTGCATGTGCACATGCGTGGATTAGTCGGAGAAGAGGCTGGCAAAGGACTGGCGGAGGCTGCGGATGGTCTCGGCTTTGGCCTCATCATCTGTGGGGTTGCTCCTCAGCGTCTCCGTGAAGGTGTTTGTGAGTGACTGTGATTTGCTGAAAGAGACAGACTGAGCTTCAAAACGTAAAGCAGCAGTGCCCATTCTTATCTGCAAAGAGCCGGTGTGGCCGCAGGGTCTTATTCCTCTTACATAAGCGCTCAGTTAAGGTAAGTGAATCAGGGGAACTCCACAGATTTCTCACATTTTCTGTACGATTTAGTCACTGAGATATAAATATTCGTTCAGAGTGGTCTGATTCACAGTGGTGGTGATAGGAACCAGACGTCTGAAGCCTTCAAAAGCTCCCTCACAAACTGTTATTACACAACATGGTTAGGAATATACTGTTTCATGTCCGGAAGATTTTGGCCTAAAGCTTTGTTAGATTTTGTTTAGATTTCAGATCTCAGATTTGGCTTTAACATTACATTTAAAACTAAGGCACGTGTAAGTTCACTGGTCACTTAGGATGGTAAATAAAATGCCTATATTGAAGTCTGTAGACATCATGACTCATAGTTCCTATCAGCACCACGGTAAAGAGTCAGTGAGTTTCTCTACAATTATGCATTTTACATTAAACCGATAAATGAGTTAATGTATGTCCCACCACTCAGTTGGATTCTTAATCAGTTGGATTCTTAAAGGTGCCATAGAATGGAAAACTGTAATTACATTGAATAAGCAGAGTTTAGTACATGGAACCGACAGAGTGCGTGAGCCTCAAACACTGTTATCTCCTCCTTCAAATACAAATCCCACATTCGCTGTTTTGTAAATGCAGGATTTGTGTTTGACATGGGCCACTTCCAAAACCCCCTTATTTACATACACCAGCCCATGTTCTCTTCGCACTGTGAAGAATGAAATGACAACAGAGCAATACAACGGCACATATCGCTGTTGTCGGAAGAGAACCTCGTATCTCCAAAATGGTAACTTTACAGTAGAAGGTTAAAACCTATGTTACTTTTAATGTAAGTCAATGGAACCAGAATTTTTTCCAAGTCATTTTGGGTCATTTCCTTTAGTCCATTCATCATGAAATTTACAGACAGTGTAAAGGGCAACATATACTTTCATATTATGTAAAAACTGGAGAATGTCAAAAATGGAGATACAAGGTTTTCTTCTGACAACATCGAATATATATATATATATATATATAGTATGAGATAGTACAGGATAGTATGAGATGTACTATTTCAGGCTGTGAAGGGGATGTTGGCACTTTTCAGACCATTCCCATGGAGCCTAACTGTCAATGGGAAATGCTTTTTAATCAAATATTCTGTTCCACCTTAAATGTTCCAGCTTGGGACACCCAAAATGTAACTGCAGCCCCATTTATGTCGAATGGGAAATTTGCAAGATGAGCAGATGGATATAAAGCCAACTTCAGCTCCCACATAATTAACAAGGTCCTGGATAAGTTTATTTCAAAGCTGTTAGTTTGCTCTGCACATTTCACTCAAACCTTGGACAACATCGCGCAGGCCTCGTTTACAGTCTGAGCAAGACGCAGTCCAACTTTATTAGCATCACAACCCCAACAGCACCCTGTAAGCAGCAGCCATGCTTTGTGATTTTATCCACTTTTTGCCAGCTGACAACTTTATTTTGTGTTGCTGTGAAGCTCAAAAGCAAGTAGCTAGTATAGGTTCCATTAGCTACTAGCAGGCTCCAAGTAACTAACATAGCCATCTAAACAGCCTGATGACCAGGCTTACTCACTGCGTTTATTCTGACACGGTGCTTCTGTGTGAGCTACTGCGGTGCCTTGACAGCAAATCAGAGCAGAGCTCAACAAATTATTAAGGAGCTCACCAAAAAAGGGAAGACAGGTTCTTTCATTATAGGGCCAAATCAACATAAAACCACATATGGACATTTTTCGCCCCGGCCCAAAGTCACGTACGTTCAATGTAGACATCAGAGAACAAATTAAAATGCTGAATAAATGAACTCTATGGCACCCAAAAGCTGCAATATCACGGATTTACCATTGTCGTTTCTGTGGGAGTGCATGGAGAGCCTAACCCCACAGAAGATGATGACTGAGAAATTCACTGGCAATAAAAGTTCAAGAAGTAAATTTTTTCAGTTTTTAGAAAGCAGAGAAACCTGGTCGTAGTTTCCACACGTGCGCATTACAAGACAGATTCAGTTTTCCGTGACGTTTCACCTTTTTGTAAGTGTTACGTATCTGTGGTTTTTATGAACACATGGTCTTTATACTGGCAGATAATATAAATATATTATAGTAATAAATATACTTGAAATTGCCTGCAAATATGATGAGATACTTCTAATTAATTACTTTTTTTATTTAAAAATAAAGTCTAGTTAAAGTTACAATGATATAATCTCAAAATGAGAAATATTAGATATAGAAACTGAACATACGGTAATTTCGCTTCCCAGATGATATCTGTGTGCAGTGATGTAGAACGTAAAATCTATTCTGATCTGTTCTCGCTACGGCCGCAGTGACAGTGTAGCAGATACACATCTTATCCAGGAGCACCTATTAAAATCCGATTTCACAATTTTTTCACAAAAAATTGGATTTGTACCATTAAACGTATTCTGTGAATGTAAAGTGACTCACTTGAGCAGTGGTGCTTGTTTCTGAGAGGCTCCTGCAGAGCCAGAGGCTGGGATAGGGCCGGGCTGGAAGGCCTGACTGGGTGAGGTGGTGGCTGAGCGGGCTCGCTGCGGAGAGCCATGAGCAGACTGAGATGGAGAACCAGAGGCCGAGCGAGGACCTCCTATAAACCACAGATACACAAACACATTCACACACACGTCTAACAACTTCACCACTATTAACCCCTTAAATCTCAGGCTTATTACCTACTAAGGTTTATTATCCAGTAACTACAGGGACTTCAATGCAAACTGGCTTAGCAACTCTTAGGTTATAGACGTAATAAATGAAATAGTATTAACACCTTGGGCCTGCCTGTGGGCCCTGGCCATTTAAGGGGTTAACAAGCAAAACATCAGGAGTTTAACAGTGATGCCAGTTCTTGGCGAAGATAAGGAAAAAGAAATGAAAATTTGTTTTAAGTTAAAATGGAACCGTGACTCACATCAGCAAATTAGATTCACCAAAAGAAAATGACTTTATTCCCCCAGGAGAACTTACTCTCTTTACAACATGCTCCCCCTTTCCCAGAATTCCATGTCAGTGAGCATTCACAGTTTCCAGGCAATACTGTTACCTGGAGGCCGGTCACACAGTAGCCGGATAGTTCCTGACTCACCTTGAGCTCGTCTTGGCTGGGCTGTTTGTGGAGCGGGCTGTGTCTGTTTCAGATAAAAAGAGTTTATTGGTTCTATGAGGTGTTTAGGATGAATCACACTGTATATTATTACTGTCATGTACAGTACTATGCAAACATAAGAGCCCCCATTTAAACTGCCCCCTATAGTAAACTGAGACGCTGGTGCCGTCGTCCCGCTGCTCGCACGCGGTCACTCAGGTCTGTGGACGGTGGAGCGGAGGGAGGCCAGACTGTCTCAGAGTGCTGCCGTGTCTGTGTGTCCTTCTGGTTCTCTCCTGTTAGTTAAGCTGTCATAGTCAGATCTGCCGGAGTCGTTAGCCACACTCTGGAAATGTCCACATTCCCTGTTTATGTACAAACAGACAGTAAAACTAATTCCCTCTCCCTGCCTTTTTTCCGAGTATACAATCGCCCACCTGTCCGGCCGGACACTGAAGGACCACTGACTGTCGAGCCCTCCTGCTGCCCAGAATTTTTTTTAAGAAATCTGAAACCTCTAAAGTTAGCAGGTGGGTGAATTTTCTGCTTCTAAGAAATTACATTTACGGTATTTGGCTGACGCTCTTATCCAGAGCGACTTACAATTTGATTATTGTTACACAGGTAGGCGAAGGTGGTGTTAGGAGTCTTGCCCAAGGACTCTTATTGGTATAGTGTAGGGTGTTTGCCAAGGTGGGGACTGAACCCCAGTCTACAGCGTAGAAGGCAGAGATGTTACCCACTACACTAACCAACCACCCCAAATTACAAACTTAGACTCATCAATCCATAAAACCTTACATCAATGACACAGATGTCAGTTTTTGATGCGAATTTTATTCTTCTTTACAGTTACAAAGCCTTTCAGACTCATAGTGTTGAGTCTCCTTCACAGTGGAAGGATGGACAGAAACACTCTTTTTCAGGATTTTTTAAGCCCTGAAACAAGAATGAAGCTTGAGTTTCTTCCCCTCTCTCAAAGATGAAAGCTTTAAGTACTGTTTATCTGATAGCGACAGGTTTGGTGGTCTACCAGGTCTCACTCAGTTGTTAAGAGTCCCATTTTCTCTACATCTTTTAATCATTTTTAACTCCAACTTTACATCTGCAGGGGAGCTAAAGTGTGTTTGGATAGTTGCTTGTGAAAACATTCATGTCTGTTGAAGGAGAACACAATGTCAGTGACTGCTTTGTTAGAGCAGTGGTTCCCAAACTGTGGCCAAATGACGTTGGGGGCACATAAAAACACTTAATTTAATCCTCATTTAATTATGGTTCATTTCCATTAGCCGCCTGTGTAATTACACAGATATTTCCCTGATATAACATAAACAGCTCTGCTGCTCACCAACCGCTGAACAAGAGAACCTCACTGAATCCTAAATAATTAAATACTCCTAGCTTTGATTTTATACTTGGTGTTGGGGGCTTTTGTGCAATTTTCTATTAAACATGTTTCTGACACTGAAAAACGAATAATTATGACTGTTTTGACTGGAAATTAAACAAACAAGAGGCGGTCTCTTGACATTTACACAGTACTGTATAAACCACTTATTACTCATGTTTAATGAGGCAATGAGTTGGGAATTTGCTCAGGCACCTTAACAGAGGAGGGCTGGGGAGAAGTGATGCCAAGCAGGGCAAAGGCCATTTTATTGAGGACCAGATCAGTGATGAGCTGCCTGTCTTCCTCCACATGTTCTCCAATCAGAGGCATGGAGCTGTCCATCACCTGCAGACGACACCTGGTTAGACTGCACTGGCTTTTAAGGAGACTTTAAAGGGGAATTCCACTGAAATTTTCTTTGTCTGTCAACATTATAATAAACATGCTCCAAGACCAAGTTCATCGCTGTGTTTAGATTAGCATGTTATTCATCAGACTTGCATGTTAAGATTAATTGACCCTTATTAGTCCCACAACGGGGAAATTTCACCTCCACATTTAACCCATCCGTGAAGTGAAACACCACATACACACTAGTGAGCACACACACACACACACACACACACACACACACACACACACACACACACACTAGGGGGCAGTGAGCACACTTGCCCAGAGCGGTGGGCATCCCAATCCACAGCACCTGGGGAGCAGTTGGGGGTTAGGTGTCTTGCTCAAGGTCACTTCAGTCATGTGCTGTCGGCTCTGTGGATCGAACCGGCGACCTTCCGGTCACGAGGCTGGATCCCTGACCTCCAGCCCACGACTGCCCCACGACTGTTATATTACATATATGAAGCAAAGATTGGCCACTATTCAGTCCCACAATTTCAAAGCTAATATGTATATGTGTAATTAATTATAATGTTGGTCATATACTTATCAAATCATAAAGTGTTTCTGCATGATATGAAAAAAAAAACCCAAACATGTCACTGGGAAGGAACTACACCAATGTGAGCTGAATAGGTGGTAATATGTAAATGATCTGGTTTTTCATGACATCACAAACACAATGGCTTCAAAACAGGCTGTTCTGGCAGCTTAGTTTCCATATATGGACTAGAGGGAAACTTTAACATTGTTTTTATTCCAGAAAAGGATGAAAGTAAAAACTTAGTTTTCAATGATTTGCACTCTTCAAAGTCTGGAACGTGGAAGGTGGAGGCTGCTGGCTGTGATACTGTAGTCTGTCTGAAAGGCACTCAATGCTGTAAGCCAAGCAAATATTACACACTTCCACTATGAATAAGGGGGCAGTCTGTAGTGTTTTATTCAACACAGCACACACAGACTCAAGTTCTAAACCAGTTCTAGTCTCAGAATGACTTGTCCAAAACTTTGGCATGCTGGTACAGGAGATGAATGGCTGTAGTCTTTTCAGAATTAGCACAAAAAGCAAATAAGTGTTTTAATCATTAAGGAAAGATTTTATCTACATAAATACTGTAGTTACTGGATAAAATGAGCCAGGATCTGGAAACGTATGAAACAATCCTTTGTTCCTTTTCCATAAAAACAACTCAACGATGTGAGTAGATGCTGAAGAGACGAAACACGTAATGTTTTAATGGTTAACAGACTGACACGGTCATACAGTGTCAGAAACCACATAAGCTTATAATGGTTAGTTTAAGTTTTAAATGAAACTACAAAGACACAACCAATCCAGCAAAGGCAGTAAAATACATTTTTAAAGCATATTAAGCAAGTATATTGAGTGTATGGCCTTGTTTTTATTTGATTTGTTGCTGTAGTGATAACAAATTAAAGCTTACATGTTCTTCCCAAACTTCCCTGCACCTACTACACAAAACAGTATGTAAAACACAGTGGGAAAAATAGGTGGATTAGGTAAGGTACAGAAGTGTGTAGTGTGGGTCGCAGCATTAGATGACCCAGCGAGATGTCTTCAACAAGCTACCAGCTCAAGTGGCTGATTTTAGATTTGCTGCTCATTAATCCATTTCCAAGCAAAAGTTGAAGGTGTTTTCTGAATGAGTTGCATTTATTGTAGTAAAGGAGATATCCACAAATTATTCCGTGACGATGTTCACCAGCTTCTTCTTCAAACTTTGTTGTACCTTTGTTGTACATGAGGCGCCTGGATGTACCCGCTGCACCGAATGAGAAGCTGGCTCCAGCTCTGCGGTGTGCATTTCTGAGCTTTTGCAGTTTTAGTAGCTTGGTTATTTTCTACACGGTTACCCAAATAAGATGACTCTGTTACTGGCACAGGTCTACATAACACTGCCATAACCATGCCTTAAACATTTCAACGCTGGCATGACTGACTTTGTTCAGCTTTATTCCGTCAATTGTTGTGACAGGTGCTATGTTTGATGTCATGATGGTTGATCAGAATACACAAAGGAAAAATCAGCATGTGCTGTAATCTGTCATGATATCAAACATTATGGCAATCATCAAGATAATTACTGGAAATAGTAACATGACTGAACATAATCTGTTGTGACAGCACTCTTTCCTTCTATGACGTGTTTATGGGATGACTATGTCAATGTTATGTAAGAAGTCCAAGCTTCCATGACTTGTCAGCTACATTAGCCTCATAGACTAAAGAGGTAAACCTCACTCAGCAAACATGTTTTGCCTGAGTGGCTACATTTGGGGTAATTTTTGATTGAACCATCGCCTCAAGAGGGACCAGAGACTGCAGTACATTTAGGTGTCCACTCAGTGGCAGTGTTGCGCATGTTATTCGTGCATCTCGCTGTGTTTCATCTACACTGGATGAACTTAATGCACCCGAAGTGCTGAGGTGACTCTGTAACACCACTCATAACATTAATGTGACAAACAAACCTTGAGAAACTCTTGCTGTAAAGCCTGCAAGGCAATATTAGAGAACTGACTCTAACTCTGATGACTTTAACTAGCCTGTCTCCTGCTCTTCGTTGGCTTATTAAAGAAAACCAGGGATGAGAACCTTGGAGTTGTTTGGGTGTTTTCAGGGAACGACATGGCGAGGACACGGCAACGCTGAATGTTACGGTCGGAAAGTCTTAAATCAGGAGGGCTTGTCAACAAGAGGCTGGCTGTAAAGTGTGTGCCACAACGGTATGAGTCACGCGCGTGTCTGGGGCTGAGGTTTGGAGGCACTGCATCGGGCCTCTAGAGACGTGTTCAAACTGGGAAAAAGCTGCGCCACTTGACATGGGCACCAAAACAAATGAGGAGAGAGAGAAGGGGTGGGGAGGGAGACACGGGTGGAAAGAATGAGAGCGAGCAAGAGAAGAGAGAGTGACCACAGCCTAGCCATAGAGAAGAGCTGACAGAGAAAAACCTGGCTGCCCGGCCAAGAAAGGTCACATGGTCACTGTGAGATGAGAAAGATATATTTTCTGCTTTACTGTCAAAGATTTCAAGCATATCCAAGACATGTACTTTATTGTATTCAAAGAACGCATCTCTATAATTTGATGAACCCTGTGAAACAGAGAAACTTTACAAGGGGAAGCAAGTCCAGACATTGTAAACATTGCACTAGTTTTAAAACAGAATGGACATAAGCAACGTCATCATCCACACTTCCAATATCTGCATCCATGTTTTGTTGCGTGATCCTCCCTTACATGTATATTTATGTAGAGCAGTTGTTTATAAACAAGCCCTCAGGGACGCCAATCAGGATTTTTGCTCTTGCAACACACAGGTACAGCGGGGAAGTGTAGCCTGCCTAGGGGCCCTGAGGAACAATCTGAAAATCACTCACGTGATTTCCACATAGATGGCACATTAAATGAGGTCAGGCTCACTTGCCAGTTCTGTATACAGCACATGGGCAAAACGTGTCCGGTTTGCGCCTGAAACCTTTATGGATACTTGAATATCAAAACTGTCCTATATTAGTCTCCACTAATATAGGAGAGTAGCTAGCAGACTAACTTGTCAGCCCAGCTGGAGGAACAAACACACCTTTGCGTGTTAACTAACATCACCTAATGAAAATGTGGCAGCTGTGCCTGCAGTTTTAACACAACCTCAAAACGTTTTTTAGAGATAAGCCTCCAACTCATAAGAAGAGGCTTATGAGTCCTTTCTCACAGGCAGTGATAAAGACTGCACTGTAATGAAACGTCTCTGTGGTCTCACTGGTGTTGTTAATATGCCAATAAAGCTTCTTTGAGTCGTGCTGAACTGGGTATATTAGGCCCTGATCCATCACTGTGCATGTGCAGCGGAAGGCTCATGCGCCTGGGCCAGCCGCTCACATGTGTGTGGTTCTGCGGCATAAACAAGGCTCAGGGACGGGAAAAGAGCCAGGAGGAGCAGAGAGCACGAGGGGGACAGAAGGGAGGGAGAGAGGGGAGGAGAAGAGGCAGCAACACAGAGGCTATCCTGACTGGCCTTCAAGGAGGGAGTTACAGCTTGTTACTCATAACAACCACAGTTACCCAGCAGCCCCTGAGGCCTGGAAGCCACAGCCCACGCCCCTCTCTTCAAACACCGGCCGTTTCCAAGCCTGGTGCCTGGGCACACCCCCTGCATGTAATTTACCGCCTCAAAGTGATTCAGCAGATGACAACGTTAGATCATTCTGTTGGATGGTGGACGCGAGGTGGTCAGGGCTGTTTTCTTTTCGACTGCTGAGCGCAATGTTCTGACATTTAAATCGACACATACACAACACAGCTAAGTCAGGCTGAGGAGGCCAGATGGTTTCTATGACTTCATAAAGGAGGACAATGAGGCAGTAAGGTAGCGAATAAGACAACCAGGACACTGTCATTGTTAAGTTCCCAATAAATCTAAGATCAGGACAGAAACAGACACAAAGCAAAAGTACATTTACTAGCCTTTGTACCTGGCCTACCCACATGCCTACTCTTTCTATGGTTTGTTTTCTTTCCTTGTCTTTAGTGTCGTCCTCTTACCCCAAATGTAGACTATGTGGCTAATATAGACTAATGTAGACTATGTGGCTAATATAGACTAATGTAGACTATGTGGCTAATATAGACTAATGTAGACTATGTGGCTAATATAGACTAATGTAGACTATGTGGCTAATATAATGTAAGTGCACAAGCACTTTAGAGTTATAAGGCTAATGTAACTAACAAGTAATGGAAGCTTATAAACTTTCATTTCCTCTCTCCCATCATTTAATAACCGGATGCAACTTAATACATCTAAATAAATAAAATATAACTTTTCTTTTTAGCTACTTTGAGCTTGTAGCATCAGACATTGAACAAGTCTTGGCTGACCGACTACATTTACAGCTAAAAACAACACACGGAGGAAATCCCTAAAATACAGAACACACATGTTCATTTCTGATGAAAGTCTTGTGTTTGGAGGCGTCACTGAGTTTTATTTTCACTGACATCGTATTAGAGGTGGCTGTATGGCAGAGCCCTCTCAGAAGTTTCCCCCAGTAATGGTGTGTATGTGAGGCCGTGTAGACACGCGTGTGTGTAATGCTCGTGGAAGCATCACATTCCTGTGTTATGGCCTCATCTAGGTAATTGCGTCCTGCTGAGGAACAGTTTAGACATGGAATGTGCTGTGTCACACACTCCCCGGAGAAAGGCTTCCTGTCATGTCCGGAGTTTCAGAATGAAAGTGAAGCTCCGAGGGGATTCTGGGTTAGCTGGGTGCAAATTGCTGCTGAGACTCTGGACGCCTAAATAAGGACATACGTGGGCAGCACTCTCGGTAGTGAAGGCAACAACTGTCATATTAACCGAGTTTAAAAGGTGAGTGTATTATCACAGAGCAGGAGTACCGGTTTGCAGTTTGGTGTTCTCTCCCCACTAATACAGTATATTATAAATTCAGATTTTCCAAACTCTTTACATCATATTAAATCAACAGGTACTAAACCCAGTGCCAGTCTGGGACACTATATCCAGCAATCAGAAAATGGTTGTGCTGGTCTTCATGACAAAAAGCCTGGAGCTTGAATTATAAAAAATAATGGCATTTAAATTGTAATCGCAATATTAGTCCGAAAATCAAACATTAGAAAATTAGTTATCGGCACAATTCGATATTTGCTCTAAATCATTCAGCTCTACATTTACGGCATTTGGCTGACGCTCTTATCCAGAGCGACTTACAATTTGATCATTTTACATAGGCAGGCCAAGGCGGTGTTAGGAGTCTTGCCCAAGGACTCTTATTGGTATAGTGTAGGGTGTTTTCCCAGGTGGGGCTTGAACCCCAGTCTACAGCATAGAAGGCAGAGGTGTTACCCACTACACTAACCAACCACCCTAGTGGCTCTAGTGTACAGTGCATGTGTAAAAAAGTGTTGACATCAAAAACACTGTCAAGCCTAGTGGCAGATAATGATTAATCTTCCATGAGGTGTAGCTGATTTAATATATAACCTGCACGTCAGAGCAGACAGGACTTCACTGGAACGGAATGTAGGACAGAGCATGTCTTGAGCTCATAATAAACAGAGAACCATGAGAAAGTGGGAGATTCAGATGAAAAGAAACAACACATTAACAAATCTTACCCCAGAGTGAAGCTATGGTTTATGTGGTGTCAAATATCGAAGACAAAGAAGTGATATATATATATTTACACATATATATATGATCACTTATTCCACTAATAAATTCAAGAAGCCACATTAATTAGTGGCCTCCTGAGAGAAGATAAGCTTGAGTGGTCTGCCGGAAACATGAGTCTTGACTGTTAAAAAAAGAGAGCGAGCTAGAACTGACCACAATGAGGAGCCTAAAGCCATTACGTCATTACAGCATTAAGGTCCTTATCTCCGCTGGACCGCCTGCAAAGGGAGCGTGTGTATGTGTGAGTGTGTATTAGTAGGAGAGTCCAAGGGTCTGATCTGGTCTTCATGAGATCACTACAACAACAGTAAATGGACAATAATCTTCCTGTCTAAACAGATGTGGCCCACGATGCAGGCATTGCTGTTCAGCTATAAATAACCTTGATGAGAGGTTTTCAGTGCAGCTGGACAAGATAGCACATTTTCAGTAGTAGTGGGGGGAGTGTTTTCCTTACACACAGCCTGGACGACTTCAGTCGTCTGCCCTTCAGATTATCTGTTGACCAGGGATGGTGTACAGCTTATACTGTGCCTGGCTTTCTTCCTCAGACCTTGTCGCTTAACAACTTTAAAATGTGGAAAACAATTCCTCAATGTCGAGAACGTGATGAAGGTTTTGAGAAAGGCAAAGCAAAATGATTTACCTAATCAGAGGCTTTAATGATTTCTGAGAACATGTTTAATTTTTAGCTCATGGACAGAATCTTCACAGTTACTGTCTTTAAATTCTGCTAGTATTAGACTAATGCCTTTGAGGCATTGTTAAGTTTTGGTGGGAAATTAAAGGGTTAAATTCATGAAACTCCCAAGGCAAAATTGTCCAGTCATTTTAATTTCCCATAGTATTTGGGTAGACATAGCCAAGCAGGCTCTGCCATTGACTAGGACTTCAGCAGCTAAACTGAAGGCTTTACACCTCAGATTAACTACCAATATCACTGGGAAATGACAGAGGGAGCAGCCAATCATGTTCTGATCTCCAGTGAAGGGCCTTAATGTAAATTAATGTGAAGAGATTTTATTCAGTACAACTTTGGAGCATTTCTATTGGTTCATTTAACACAATGACAGTTGCTGTGCTCTAATAAATAAATAAATAAAGAAATAAATGCTCAAATAAATAAATAAATAAATAAATAAATAAGATTTTTTGGACAGCAATGATATTTACATTTATGGCATTTGGCAGACACTCTTATCCAGAGTGACTTACAATTTCAGTGATTTTATATAGGTAAGCCAAGGTGGTGTTAGGAGTCTTGCCCAAGGATTCTTATTGGTATAGTGTAGGGTGCTTACCCGGGTGGGGACTGAACCCGTCTGCGGTGTAGAAGGCAGAGGTGTTACCCACTACACTATCCAACCGCTATATACCCACTACACTACACCAACCACTATATACCCACTACACTACACCAACCACTATATACCCACTACACTATACCAACCTCTATATACCCACTACACTACACCAACCACTATATACCCACTACACTAACCAACCGCTATATACCCACTACACTACACCAACCACTATATACCCACTACACTATACCAACCACTATATACCCACTACACTACACCAACCACTATATACCCACTACACTAACCAACCACTATATACCCACTACACTATACCAACCACTATATACCCACTACACTATACCAACCACTATATACCCACTACACTACACCAACCACTATATACCCACTACACTACACCAACCACTATATACCCACTACACTACACCAACCACTATATACCCACTACACTAACCAACCGCTATATACCCACTACACTACACCAACCACTATATACCCACTACACTACACCAACCACTATATACCCACTACACTACACTATACCAACCACTATATACCCACTACACTAACCAACCACTATATACCCACTACACTAACCAACCGCTATATACCCACTACACTATACCAACCACTATATACCCACTACACTACACTATACCAACCACTATATACCCACTACACTAACCAACCACTATATACCCACTACACTAACCAACCACTATATACCCACTACACTAACCAACCGCTATATACCCACTACACTATACCAACCACTATATACCCACTACACTACACCAACCTCTATACACCCACTACACTACACTATACCAACCTCTATACACCCACTACACTACACTATACCAACCACTATATACCCACTACACTATACCAACCACTATATACCCACTACACTATACCAACCACTATATACCCACTACACTAACCAACCACTATATACCCACTACACTAACCAACCACTATATACCCACTACACTATACCAACCACTATATACCCACTACACTAACCAACCACTATATACCCACTACACTATACCAACCACTATATACCCCCTACACTACACTATACCAACCACTATATACCCACTACACTACACTATACCAACCACTATACACCCACTACACTATACCAACCACTATATACCCCCTACAGTACACTATACAAACCACTATATACCCACTACACTACACTATACCAACCACTATATACCCACTACACTATACCAACCGCTATATACCCACTACACTATACCAACCAATATATACCCATTACACTACACCAACCACTATATACCCACTACACTATATCAACCACTATATACCCACTACACTAACCAACCACTATATACCCACTACACTAACCAACCACTATATACCCACTACACTATACCAACCACTATATACCCACTACACTATACCAACCACTATATACCCACTACACTATACCAACCAATATATACCCACTACACTACACCAACCACTATATACCCACTACACTATACCAATCAATATATACCCACTACACTACACTACACCAACCTCTATACACCCACTACACTACACTATACCAACCTCTATACACCCACTACACTACACTATACCAACCACTATATACCCACTACACTACACTATACCAACCACTATATACCCACTACACTATACCAACCACTATATACCCACTACACTACACCAACCACTATATACCCACTACACTAACCAACCACTATATACTCACTACACTATACCAACCACTATATACCCACTACACTACACCAACCACTATATACCCACTACACTATATCAACCACTATATACCCACTACACTATACCAACCACTATATACCCACTACACTAACCAACCGCTATATACCCACTACACTATACCAACCACTATATACCCACTACACTAACCAACCACTATATACTCACTACACTATACCAACCACTATATACCCACTACACTATACCAACCAATATATACCCACTACACTACACCAACCACTATATACCCACTACACTATATCAACCACTATATACCCACAACACTATACCAACCACTATATACCCACTACACTATACCAACCAATATATACCCACTACACTACACCAACCACTATATACCCACTACACTACACCATCCCACTATCTGCCTCAGGATTCAAATAAAACATATAGAATGTTTTTCACAAGCCTCAAATGTGTTTTACTTACAGCCAAAATGTTCAAGTGCACCACTGTTAGCTTAACACTAACATGCCATTAGAGGTGGGTTTTGCATTGTTGTGTAGGTGTTTTTTTAATACGTAGCATTATTGCAGAGATTTTTTGAGGTTGCATTATTATAGATTTGCTTTCTTTTCCCTTTTTTCCTCGCTGTATCAGTGTAGAGGTGTTTTTCCCTGTTTTATGGGCAGAGTTTAGACGTGTATGGCCAGAACTGAAGGCCCAGCTCTAGCGGTCTTTGCTCTTTGCTTTTGGTACCTTTAAGAGCACAGCAGGATTTCAGTGGTACAATGGCTGCCAACATGGTACTTGCATTAGGCATTTTAAATTACATCAACACCTTGTAGTTAAACATTTACAGGGTGGATGGAGAAAGGAAAGAAGGTAGAGTAACGGAGCTCTCAACACTGTGCTTATATACACAGCATGCAGCCATTTTTCCTCCTGGCACACACACACGCTGCCCACAAGGTCACAAAAATACGGCATCATTAACACGACTATTTCAGAGCTCACCTCAGAGTGCCCTGCGTTTCAGCATTCCATTCAAGAGTGTTTGGAGAAGGATTAAACTCTGAGAGTGATCATAACAGCTCCACAAAACCTCTGGACTCTTACTAGAACAGGCGCACTGTGATAACAGAGTCAACAGAAGTCCTTCAGCATTTTGTTTTAAAGACGTATTAAATACTTGTTTAAAATCTCATGTTATGACTTCAGCATAACTAATTTGAATATTATTTGTTGGCCAAGCATCAAATTCGAAGTAAGCACACCGTGAACAGCCCATCTGCACCATTACCTCCCGCTGCTATTAAAGAGAACGAACAGACTACACCTGACCAAGTCTTAGATAGATAGATAGATAGATAGATAGATAGATAGATAGATAGATAGATAGATAGATACTTTATTGATCCCGAAGGAAATTTAGGTATCCAGCAGCAACAACACAATACAGTAGGAAACATATTCAACATCTATTAAACACAGAAGAATAGAAAATATATAAGGGTATAAAAACTTTCTGTACAAGGTGAAGAACTAAAGAACTCTTCTGATTCTTTAGATTTCAGAGCTTTCAAAATTGTACCAGCTGGGTTTTCTCTGTCATCCATGCTTAACCACTGCCACTGCTGCTGTCTGTGTCCATCTGTACTTTCAACTGTCTTGTACTCCTGTTAGGCTTCCAACACACTTTCACTAAATTTACCCAAAATGCCTTTATTTCTTAGACTTGCAGACTCACCTGACGCTCAAAAGGCACTTTAATGGTCATAAACTCTCATCTCTAGGAATGAAAATGAAGATGTTCTGCATAGTTCAGCAGTTGAGATGCAAACAAAAGCGTTCAGAGTGGTTTGATGTGAAATGACTGATGATGAAGAAGCTGTAAATTTATAGTGGAGATGAGAAGAACAAGGGTTCACGATCTTTACAGCACAAATGCAACCATTTGAAATACTATCCAGCACAACCAGTGAACCTATTCATGTCTGGGTTTTATATGATAAAGGCTAAATTGTGATTATTTGCAATGAATAAATACTTTATAAATAATTTCATGATTTAAAATAAATACACTAAAATCATATTCATAACTTTCAATAAGGCTGCTTTTAGTAGAATGAAACTGTTCAGATGTCTGGTTCATCACGTTAGAATGAAGCATGTTTACACAAAAATGTTGAAAAATCAGTGGAATTCTTTTCTTAAAAAGCTCAGATTATTAAAGTTTCAAAAAGCACCATCACTGCTCTCTCAACACAGTCCATATATGGATTCATCACAGTTGTGACATCACAATCACTGACTAGGGATAAGCATTCTGACTGATTTTGATGTTGGCTCTCCACAGGAAGGCAGACAATAAAACAAACATATAAGAAAAACACTTTCAAAACCAAAGCAGGGCGGGTTGCTAACCAGCGTTAGCACACTAAAATCATGTTTTAGTGTTAAATAACTGCCCCAGGAAATGGGTAGGTTTTTATGTCAGAGGGGTAACAGAGGCTGCCTCTAAAACATAAGTGGTAACACTACAGCCAACCAGTATAAGTGATACTTTATTAATCCCTCCTCCACATTTAACCCATCCATGAAATGAAACACCACATACACACTAGTGAGCACACACACACACTAGGGGGCAGTGAGCACACCTGCCCGGAGCGGTGGGCAGCCCTATCCATGGCGCCCGGGGAGCAGTTGGGGGTTAGGTGTCTTGCTCAAGGACACCTCAGTCATGGACTGTCGGCCCTGGGGATTGAACCGGCGACCTTCCGGTCACAGGGCCAGTTCCCTAACGCCCAGCCCACGACTGGACACTGATTATGGACTCATCGTCTATATGAGGGATTTTTAAATACTCAGAGTGTTTTCAGTATTCAGTGGAACTTCAAATGGTTGACCGAATATTAGAGCTACCATGCACATCCCCACCAATGAGCATATTTATAAATGACTGTCTGTTCAACCTACAACTATCAAATGCTTCTCTGTGACTGTCCCATTTAAACAGGTCCAACATTTCTTTTGCCTAAATCTCTGACATCAGCTTAATTGAGTAAAGGATAAACGGAGGTTAGAAAATAGTCATAACAGCCGAACAACCAACGTTTGTGGTGAATAAAACACAAAACTACTGCTGAGTATGGGCCTTCTCTTGAGTTGGCTAAATCAGACTTAGGAGGATTTGATAAAATAATAAATAAATAAATATATATATATATATAAATCCTAACCTTTCAGCTATTTTTAAGTACTTGACTTTCTTCTTGCATCTCTCCAGTGCAAACAGCTCTTTTTGGAGCGAAGTATGAGGTGGTTTTAAAAGCAGCCAGCTGTGTCTGAGCTTAAGCAAAGACTCAGTGTCCTAGCCACACATGCCTACTAAATAATATGTTACTCTTAATAATGGAAAAAATGGAAAAAAGGAATTCTTGAAAACAACTTAACATTTGAGAAGACCACCTTTATCCATACTTCTGGGCATTTTGCTGCCATTAGTATTTTTCTTTTCTAGTTCTTTGCCAGACTCTATCTAGTGATGTAAACTATTGGACCAAGGCATCAACAAAACAGCACGTCATCAGCAGCTCCAGCTCAGTCTCTGAAAACATCTATGCCGCTGGAGATGGGGATGGATTTCCACTGTACTGCTTTTGTTCGCAGAGTTGCTTTGAACTCTAATTCTGTGTTTGGAACGGACACGATCCACCCAACTAATAGCACATCAGGAAGTCTAGTTTCAGTCACAAGCACACTTTAAACTCACAGACTCAGTGCCACTTTACTTTGGCTTAACTGAGGGGATGAATGTCAAAGTGCTTATGTACAGACAAAACAATTATAAAGAAAAACAGCTGTGAACTCCAGACTGGA
>NC_051221.1:42879631-42947131 GCF_015220715.1 Pygocentrus nattereri | reverse complement strand
TGTGCTGGCCGGACATCTGTTTGTCTGTGTCTCTATAAAGCCTGAGGTTTCATACCTCCTGCTCTTGCCTCTGCAGCTGGTCAACACAGCCATCATCTATGGTTAAATATAATAGACATATAAGGAACATGTCCCACAGCTGGGCTGCCGAATAAACACATTAAATAGGACAGAGTGTGAAAGAAATCTGGTCTCTTAAGTGTTTGTAAGATACACACACATACAGCCCTGTGCAAAAGTGTGGGCACCCCTGATCAGATTACATTTTGACGATTTTCTAAGTTTAAGTTAGCATATGCTTTACGGTTCCCCACACATCTGCATGTTTTAATGCACAGTTACTGTCCCTGGAAATGTTGAGAAGAAGCAATAAGAACTTCTTATTTGTATTTTCCATTCCACCTTTAATGGTGTAGTTGTTACATTCTGGGATAAACATAAATAAACATAACTAAACACCATGGTGGTGGTGTGTTAGTGTGTGTTGCGCTGGTCTGAGTGGATCAGACACAGCAGTGCTGCTGGAGTTTTTAAACACCTCAGTGTTGCTGCTGGACTGAGAATCGTCCACCAAGCAAAAATATCCAGCCAACAGCGTCCTGTGGGCAGCGTCCTGTGGGCAGCGTCCTGTGGGCAGCGTCCTGTGACCACTGATGAAGGACTAGAGGATGACCAACACAAACTGTGCAGCAGCAGATGAGCTGTCGTCTCTGACTTTACATCTACAAGGTGGACTGACGAGGTAGGATCGTCTAATAGAGTGGACAGTGAGTGGACACAGTGTTTAAGAACTCCAGCAGCACTCCTGCGTCTGATCCGCTCGTACCAGCACAACACACACTAACACACCACCACCATGTCAGTGTTACTGCAGTGCTGAGAATGACCCACCATCCAAACAGTACCTTCTCTGTGAGGGTCCATGGGGGTCCTGACCACTGAAGAACAGGGTAACAGAGTATCAGAGAAACAGATGGACTACAGTCTGTAACTGTAGAACTACAGAGTGCAGCTATACGGTCAGTGGAGCTGATAAACTGGACAGTGAGCACAGAAACAAGGGCATAATGTTACGCCTGATCAGTGTAAATGACATATTCTGTAAAACTTGGATGGCAAATAGATGCAATATTCACCCGGGAAGCTTACCAGGCCCATTTTAACCATTTTCTTTTTTGTGCTTCCAAAAATAAAATGAAATGCTGTTCCAGTTTATTTCCTCTAACAGTACATAGGTTTATGTATCTTGACTGAGCTCATGAACGACTATCGCTTCATTTTACAGTAAATGACGTTTTTAATGGGGGCATTTTCGCAACATTTCCCCTGTTATTTTGTGTTATTTCATATATAATAACATAACAATAACAACCCTTATGTAAATTTCATAAACTACACCAACAGGTTTTGGGGTATTTCATTTAAAATTTCAAGCATTTTGAATAATTATATGCCATAAATTATATGCTGTAATTATCTATATACAATAACTGATGATGTATCTCAAGATTTCACGGTTCATTCAGGCATTCTGGACTGTCCCGCTTACTCACAGAGCTGGTAAACCAATACGTACATGTATGCTTTGTAGTTGTTGCCAATTTTCTGGATCCGGATGTCGTACTTGGAGTCCACAAAGGGCTCAGCTGTCGCGTACGTTTTGGCAAGAGCCACCACGCTGGTGATGTCCTGAAAGTCGTTCGGATTCTCCACCTTTATCTACACACAGAGGAAAGGATCATTAGGACGTACCGGAGATGCACTGGAACACCACACGCTATATGTAGTAGAAGCACCAGGTAACAGTAATGTGCCGTGCCTTCTGACTTCTGGTGCTAGTAGAAATAATAATTAAAACAAAGTGCATCGAATTGTCGCTGGCAGACAACACCAAACAAACCCAAAACCGTGCCTTGATTTAAGGTGGTAAACAAATGCCAAGAAAGAGAAAATGACCATCTTGGAAAAGTCGGAAAAGCTCAGTACAGTATTTAAAGAGTGAGCAGCTACGACTCTGGCGTGCTGACATATGTCTTGAGGGCTACCACACACATTTAAATGAATCCGCATGGTGGTTAAACTGAACTGCTAGACTGGAAGGTAAGGAAACCAAAAAGCCTCAGAATGGAAGACTGAAGCACCTGTGAATAAGGTAGACCATTTATTTGCTTCTGAAAGGACGAGCTCCTGCCATCCCTCGTTAAAGTCTGCGTATTTTATGTGCAGGAGTCCAGGAACTACTGTTATGATCTTCAGTAATGTCAGAGCAACCATACCTCTGTCCTTCATCACAGAATGATGCTGAACTGCTGTCTATTTAAGACCATCATCCCTAGACCCACGCTGCTCAAACACAGCAGAGCATCTCTGCTTCTGAATTCTTTGATTGAGGTAGGATATTGGTCTAAATAGCAAGCCCTTACTTATGAACGCAGACCATTTCCTTCCATCATCAAACTACTGCATAATTTTGTAGGAAAAATAGAAAGTTTGTGCTGCTGCCTGGTGCACTGCTTGCTCTGCCAATTTAAATACAGACCAGCTTTCATACGCTATCTTTGTTGTAATGATAGAGTGAAAATTTAGACATGTTTTTGCATGATGCTTACAGTTTTTTGGTTTATGCACAAATGTATTAACAGTCCACTTTATTAGGCACAATCAAATAAGTGCATTTTGTAGCCCTACAGTTATTAGAAGTAATGAATATTAATACTAGCTATGCACCAAAATGAAAATTCCTGGCGGCAACTGATCTGAATAAATGTGCTAAACAAGAAAACTACAAAGTCATAAAACAAACACATTTTGTTACTGATACAATTTGTTTTGCTTTCAATAAGACTAAACTAAACTGGGAAATAAAAACAGTTTACATAAAATTATTGCAGTATGTAAGCTGCACTACATGCCACAATATTCAGCCGGACAACAGAGAACTACAGGTCATCAAAGCAATTAAGTCCATTATATTTTAGTTATAGTGTGACCTCTTCTGATACTTGATGGAACACATTCGAACATATTCTTTCGTCCACAAACGTGGCCATAAAGTTTTAGTAGCTCAAATTTTAGTGCGTAACTAAATGAATACACCTGAGTGAAAACAACAGCACAATTACCAACAGGAGAAAAAATACACAATCCTTAGGCATAAAATCAGGATTTTAGGGGTTACACCAAGCTTTGGCTTTTAGGGATAAACCATTAAAATCCTTGTGTTTTGATGTGTCAAGATGAAAAGGTTGGTCTCAGAGCTTGTATACAAAAAACTTGCCTTCATATGGCACGACACTTGTGAATGTTCATCATGGATTTTTGTAGGACTTGACATGTTTTTTGACTTCCTTTATTGCTCATTGTGTAACGGTTTGGGCGTCCCTGGTCCAACATAGAGAGTGTGTGGATATTTATGTCTGTGTGCCTGCCCTGTGATGGACTGTTGACCTGCCCAGGTTGTTTTCTGTCTTCTGCCCAATGAGGGCTGGGATAGGCTTGAGCACCCCCCGCGGCCCAGGAGGATAAGCGGCGTAGTTGTAAGTGAACACATCCTCTACAGAGAATCTGCATATTCCAATGTGCAAATTACCTTTTATTTGCTGAATTTAACATCATGGGGGAAAAAAACTAAACGTAAAATGTGACTTGTGCAAAAGTTGTGGCATATATAACTAATTATATCATAATTTTTTCCAATATGGTAAACTACAAATCTAAACTGGGACTCATCCTGAAGTGGCTACAGAGGATTTGGCACTTGACTGTTCTCAGTAACTGCAATCAAACGCCCAAGCCTTCTAAAAAAGTGACATAACAAGGGTAGGTGGCGCTCCTCCAGCGGATGCCCCTCCCCTCCCTGCCGCTTCCCCAGCATTCGCGCCTCATGATCGGGGCACAGGGGGTCAGCTTGAGGACAAGAGGAATGCATTCTGTACCGCGACAGGTTCCTGTTTGCTCAAGGAAACCCTGCCTACCTTCTATAGATGGAGAAGAATAAGTGTTCAGGAAGAGTTCCCCACTTCTGGACTAAAGGTTCTCCAGACTGAAGACCGACTCCACATAACTTCCTTTCTAGCCATGGGAAAACCCGTTCTGCATGTCACTGCTGCTTCTGTAATCTGACTTTGGTATCAGCACAAATTAAAAAATCTATTTAAATGTTAAGACTGTTAGCAATCAGATGCTGCTAACACAAGTCGAATGTCGCATTTGTAGCATCTTCTGTTCGTTTTGTGAAATTCATGAATTATTACACTGTAATTAAATAAAATTACATCCTGAAGGGCCATAAACCTCAACATACAAATGGTTAATTGGGCAGGCCTTGTGGCTGTACTACAGTACAGTGCTGGTGGTATTATTGTATAATTTGTTCTCTTCTAGAAAGTTCTGAGAGGGAAATCCCCTGAACATCGCCCCCTCCCTCTCACCAGGGACATGTGAACTGAGCTCATAAAAGCTAGCGCTCTCCACCCTGAAGCCCTGTTCAACAAACACACACACACCAACGTAAACAGAAATCAATACATGCGATGGCGCAGACACACACAAAACATCTGCAGCTGTCGGTGCACGATGCATGTTAGGCATGGAGGACATGAGAAAACTGTATATTAAATTATTCCGTGACATCTGAGGTCAGATTCCAGCATTTAAAGTTCTATCAGCTGCACGTGTGTCATATGGCTGATAACCAGCAATAATAATTTTGAGACATTTCTCTGTAATCAGTAAAGAACCGGGAACATCTTGAGTCAAAACGTGTATAATTGCAAGTCAATAGGGAGGCGCTGATGATTTATTTATTTATTTATGGTCTGTTTTTTTTTTTTTTTTGCTATAGATGCAGCAGATAAAGATTGGCCTGAAGGGGAACTAAAAACTGTATAAGGGCTAATATGAACAGAAAAAGCCACATCAGATATCAATTAGAAAAAACGAAATCTGACTCAATCTAAACGTTGTTAGCTGTGTATTTCTTCCTGTGGGGTAGTAGAGTGTTTGAGGTCTTTGAGCAAGACAGCCTCAATTTAGATGCTCATTTTAAGTGAAGTGCTTCAATTAAAAAAGTAAGTAATTAAGTGACCCTTATTAGTCCCACAACTGGGGAAATTCCACCTCTGCATTTAACCCATCAGTGAAGTGAAACACCACATACACACTAGTGAGCACACACACACTAGGGGGCAGTGAGCACACTTGCCCGGAGCGGTGGGCAGCCCAATCCGCAGCACCCGGGGAGCAGTTAGGGGTTAGGTGTCTTGCTCAAGGACACCTCAGTCATGTGCTGTCGGCTCTGGGGATCGAACCGGCGACCTTCCGGTCACGGGGCTGGATCCCTGACCTCCAGCCCATGACTGCCCCTAAGCTAAAAAAAAGCTTAGTAGTTTTTAACAAACTGGTTTTAACAAACTGGGCAAACTGGTTGAGCTTTCCTTAGGTTACATTTGAAATGAAACCTTGGGGCTGCCAATTAAGGGGTTATGGATGGGATTGGTACTGTCTGACACTCAAGATTCAGTATTGGTGTCTGTATGGAACAAGAAATGTGTTACTGTGCATTTCTAATAAGAGAGCCAGGTGGACTTGGTGGAGCTGGAAAGAAAAACTTTGCTACAAGCCCCATTACACTAGGTTTTGTCACTGACATTTCGCAAGCAAAAGCACATTCATCGCAGTGGAATTAGGAGTAAAAAAACAGTTTTGAGAACAAATTTTGCAAGCAACCTTCATGTCAAGCATCAAGAAACTTTGTGTCCTCAGCCAGCAGAGCTACCAAATCTGGCTGTCTTGACCTCTGAAGCGACAGGGTTTCCTATAACTGCACTGAGAAACAAACAGGAGAAAATCCTAAAATTTGGTATCATCTAAGCACAAACCTTTAAACATTTCTTCCTCGAACAAAGAAAAGACTAAATGATACGCAGTCAGTCAGGAGACTGTATTAGATGGCAGGACTAGCTCTAGTTTTGTAGGTTTACTGTTTATGGTAGGTGAATTAGTCAGCTTGCTCTCTACTAGGTTAGCTTGTCCTTGACATGCCACTGCTGCCAATAACGCCAGTTATACACTCACCGGCCACTTTATTAGGTACACCTTGCTAGTTGGACCCCCGTTTGCCTTCAGAACTGTCTTAATTCTTCGTGCCACACTTTCAACAAGGTGTTGGAAACGTTCCTCAGAGATTCTGGTTGGTTATTTGAGTTCCTGTTGTCTTTCTATCATCTGGAACCAGTCTGCCCATTCTCCTCTGACCTCTCACATCAACAAGGCATTTTCGTCCACACAACTGACCGCTCACTGGATATTTCCTCTTTTTCGGACCGTTCTCTGTAAACCCTAGAGATGGTTGAGCGTGAAAATCCCAGCAGATCAGCAGTTTCTGAAATACTCAGACCAGCCCGTCTGGCACTGACAACCACGCCACGTTCAAAGTCCCTTAAATCCCCTTTCTCCCCCGTTCTGATGCTCGGTCTGCACTTCAGCAAGTCGACTTGACCACCTCTACAGGCCTAAATGCAGTGAGCTGCGGCCGTGTGATTGGCTGATCAGCTATTTGTGTTAACTGTACCTAATAAAGTGGCCGGTGAGTGTATGCCCAATCTAATTCTCTGGACACTGGCCTTGCGGCATTACAGACTTTAGACCTGCATTCTGTGATGTTCACTGAAGTGCTCAACATCATCACAATAGATCTGCGAGGCTGCAAGCATACAGAAAAATGCTAATGAGAGCACTTCAGCTCAACTCACTGGGCAACACTGATAGAAAATCTTGTTAAACTAAAAAAAAAATTTTTTTAGAACTTCTTTCGTTTATGTTATCACATGTGTTTCCTTATGAATTTTGAAGTACTCTGCTAAAGCTTACTTCTGAGGCAGCCTCTCTGAAAGGTCAGAGAAAGTCCACATTATCACCTTTACAGTACAGAGTATCGGCAGAATTAGCCAGCCCTACGGCCCTGGGGACATTGGCGTTAATGGAGAAGATTTATATTGGGCAATATTTAACGAGACACAATACTTAAACTTTCCTACTGTAAGTGCAGCACTATGGTGCCGTGGCATTATCCAGTGTACTGGATCCCAACCCGCTCCTCAGAGCCCCAAGACAGTCCACATATTTGCTCTAACCCAACTCACAACACACAGATATAAAGAAAAATTTTGGACTGTCTGATCTGATATGACTGTATTTACTCTTGTATTTTACTGTTTATGTTTGGCGATTCACCTAGTTTGCTAATCTTCCACGTCTAACTTCACAAGGAAACACAAACTGCAAATTACGACTGTGACTGCGGCTCACAGAAGGTCATTTCCCATGCCAAGCTACGTGATCAGTTATCTGAAAAGCAGTCGGCAGGCAGGCAATACTGAAATCAGGGCCTTCCACTGCACAACGGGTCACAGGACGTACCTTTAAAGATGTAATCTTCAAAGGTACATTCTGTGAGTCCAGATGGTGGCTCATGTACTGAATTTATTGAGTACCCGCCCTTTCATTAAAAATGACGTCTCTTAAGAAGTGCTCTTTAGCAGATCCCCACAAAGCAGCCATATATGGAGTGAACTGTGGTGACATGTTAAACACGTCATTCTTCTTACCTTTCCCATGCCTGCATGGGCGTGCCCCATCTTCACCACAACTGGGAACACTGGAGTGGGCAGCTGTAGGAAAGCAGATTGGAGAAGAGTGTTAACCACAATTAGGAAACGGCTGAGCCACAGTATTATTCATTCAAATTCCAGCTGACCCCAGGCCAATCAGAGGACTGGAGGATCACGGTGGTTCCCTGCTGCTGCTACACACAGACTCCATGACACTAATCGGCAGCTCTATTTGGAGACTTTATTATACACTACTGCATCTCAACCACATACCAGTCCTAAACCCAGAAATCCCTCAGCACATTTTGAAGAAACTCCTGACGCAACTGATATATGAAGCCACTGAGGGCACTTTGAAGAAGACCGGTGTTTAGGTAGTGAGATATTCTCAGAAGACTGTTTGGTTTTTATCATGACACACACAAAAAAAAATAAAATTCCAGGAAAAGGGATGGGAAGACCGCAAAGCTTTGGGCCAGGTTTTGGGAGAAAAGAGCGGGATGCGAGTCACGAGGGTAAAAAGAACATCATCGACAGATGGCTCTTAATGCTACACAAAACAAAGCAATCCAGAAAATAAATCTGCTGAATTTATTATAAAGATGTGTCTAATCCTCGGAGCCCAGCCAGAGATGTAAACACAGACCAGTGAGTAAGGATACACAACACTACACTGATTCCACTCAGATGTTCTAATACCCACCCAAAGTCCAAGGTGGACAAAATGCTTCACTGGAAGTCATAATGAACGCTCTTGTCTAAGAATCTGATTTCATCAGAGAGGAAACTTGACGAATCGTTACTGTGGTCATAATTCTATGATAGCCATTAGGCAGTTAACCAGATTTAAAGCAGGGTTCATTCCTCCTTGTCCACCCTGGGGGGAAAAACAGGGTGACTGAATCTCTCTAAGGTCTAGAATCACCACTGCTTGTGATCTCACAGGGCAGGTGTACATATAGCTAATTCCACAAAGTCAGTTAGTAGGGGCTGCCAGGTAACTTTTCTTTGAAGGCTTGTAACTGCGAAACTCAATTCTACACGCAGAGACTTTCTGGATAATGATGGTCACTCTACAGTAACTCAGTTTGGGGAGAGGTCTGTAATAACACCTTCATAGATGTGTTGCAATGGACAGTATTTCTACAATGAATTCAGTTCTAATGCATGGATTTGAGTCTCCCATCAGTTTGCACTACTGTAAACCTTACACTATAAGACAGTTGAGGAGTTTAAGACACAACAGTGAATCTTGCAGACGGGCAAACATGTTGAGGCAAGGATAAGCGCTCTCACAGCCCACCCAGCATGTTATGTCAGTTCTCTCAGCCAGCACAAAAAAAAAAAAAACTTATTTCAGGTGAAGCAGAGAGTTCACAGGTACAGGAATGCAGCGTGTAGTCAGATTACAAGCTCTCAGTCTTTCTATTTGAGAGCTTCAAAACGCTACTAAATGCACTTACGATTGTACAACTATTGTTTGTGTCTTGCCCATAAAAAGTAGCATATAATAATAGTGTAATATTCATAATCATCCAACATCCAACGGCCAAAAAATACATTTCTCTTGAAAATGAAACTAAAAGGAGATAAATGATGCAGGTCCTGCGTGACGCTTTCAGTCACACACAGAAAATGGCATTTTAAAAACTGGGGATGGAAACAATGTGGAATATTAGACTGTGATAAAGGACTTTAACAATCAGAACATCAAAGCACATCTTTGTAGCCCTGAGCTATGGAAAACGAAACATGAAGTCTGATGAGTTGGCATTTTCTCCTACAATGGGAGTTTATATTTCCCAACAGTCAAAAGATACAGTGACCGCCAACTGTTGAATATGGTGATGAATCCCTGACAATATGGGTGGCCATTGTGTGCGAGTCACTGGATCCAATGATTGCTCTGCATGGTTGTATAATGGAAAGAGAATATGAAGCTCTTTTGCAGAAGCAGGTGAACCCTATTGTGCATTGTTCCTTCGTAGTGTTCCCATATTCCAAATACAGATGCCCTCATCACATCACTAACGGATGGGCTTTCTTTAGACTGGGACACAATTTGGTCTAATTGCTAAATCTCCAAAAATCTGGCCCTTCAAATGACTTATTCTAAAACTCTCCAGGGAGCAAAACTTCTACCTCCATTTTTGTGTTGTTTCTCAGTTTTTGACACCATTTGAAAACATCAGCTGGACGTTACATCGTGTAAACAAAGCTCTCCACATTAATTACATTACATTAACTTATATTACAGTGTTCTCTCCTTGTCCTTGTATTTTAAATATGTGCGCTTTGGACAAAAGTCCAGCACTGATTATAGGCAACTTGTCCCAGAATGTACTAAACAAAGCGCTGTAGCATCACTCCTGCGCATGTGCTATTCAAATTCATTGACTTTAGCCAGCCATTGGCTCCTCACCTAATTTTACATCTACTCAGCAAAAGATGCTCGTGGAAAACTTTACAGCTCCAGATAAAAACGGTCACATCTGGTCAGCTCACCACTTTTGGCTACAAAGGAATTAAGTAATCTAGTTTTACAATCTAGCATGGAATCTCTCACAGTCAGGCTCGACAAAGCAAAGACATCAGCGACTGGTTACCAGGAGAATTTACATCATTCCATTTCTACACTCAGTACAATCCAACACTGACTTCTCATTGTAGCCACTGTAGTTTTTGCCCATTGTGTTAATATTCATCCTTATGCTGCTCATTTTTATGTTTTTGACCTTTGTGCAACCTGAACACTGCTTGTTACCGTCACGTCTCTCTGCTGTCAATAAGAGATAAGATAAGATAAGATGATCCTTTATTAGTCCCACAGCGGGGAAATTCACAGTATTACAGCAGCAGCAGAGTAACAGGAGTAATGCACTCAGTAATAGAAACGGGAAGCAGTATAAACCTTATCAACGTTATAAATAATAAAAATTAAAGCTAAATCTCGACTATTTACAGGAAAATAAGGATAATAATAAAATAAAATAAAATAAAATAAGAGTTGCATAGAAATCTGTATTGCACTGTGTTGGAACATAGGAACATATTGCACAATGAAAAATGTTTGCATTCTGAATGTAAGTGTATATTGTGTGTGTGTGTGTGTGTGTGTGTGTGTGTGTGGTCTACTGGGAGCAGTGCTGGTTGTACAGTCTCACAGCAGCAGGAAGGAAGGACCTGCGATAGTGCTCCCTCACACACTTGGGGTGAAGGAACCGGTCACTGAAGGAACTGCCCAGTGCTGCCAGAGTCTCATGCATGAGGTGGGAGTCGTTCTCCAGCATGGATGCTAGCTTGTTTAGCATCCTCCTTTCTCCCACTGCCTGCACTGGGTCTAGAGGAGTCCCTAGGACCGAGCCGGCCCTCCTGACCAGTCTGTCCAGTTTCTTCCTGTCTGCAGTGGAGATGCTGCTGCCCCAGCGGACCACTCCATAGAAGATGACTGATGCCACCACTGTGTCGAAAAGGTCCTCAGGAGCGCCCCCTGCACTCCAAACGACCTCAGTCTCCTGAGCAGGTAGAGTCTGCTCTGTCCCTTCCTGTAAAGTGCAGCTGTGTTGTCTGACCAGTCCAGTTTATAGTTAAGGTGCACACCCAGGTACTTATAGGAGTCCACTCTTTCAATGCAATACCTCGTAACACAACTCACGTCATTTTTGAAGTTTTACCGTAATTTGAAACTTCCTGTTTCTCTTTATATTGTGTTTAAATTGGACGATGAATAGACCAAGCAAAATGGTCCAAAATCACCTGGAAAAAAGTTTGGTTTCAAACAAACTGTGAGACTTCATCTCTTCACATGTAATATAAACATATATAAGGATGGCTCTACTCTTATTAGCTGGTAGCTAGTTATGTTTACGTAGTCACATGTACGCAAGTAGAGTTTTGATTGATTTGTACTTTTCTTTATTTCTACTCAAGTATACTTTTACATATATTACATATATTATTCGTCAACATTTAGTTACTAACTTCTTTTTGGGTTTAATTTCATAATGTTCACATTGTCCAGCTCCTGTCCTACTTTGAGATTGGTCACTCCTCTCACTTTTATTTTAGAGCAGAAGGATCCAAAAGGAGAGAACAGAGCCTCAAAAACTTCCCCTCGTTTGCTGAAAGATGCTATTTTAAATTTCTACCCAAGTTAGTTTTAGAACAGGTGGGTTATGTTAGTTGTACTTTTACTTGTGTCTTGTGTCACTGTTTATCAGGTACTTGGCATTAATATATATATGTTATATATATATATATATATATATATATATATATATATATATATATATATATATATATATACATATATATAAAACATTATTATGTCTAGTCCTTGTTAATATAAATATGATGACTAGAGAAAGTGTGCAGTATTAATAGACAAACAGTGTGAAGACTACTTGGGGGCGCATTCACAATTTTCCTTTTCAAAATTCCTTGAAGGAGCATGTGTATGTCCTGAGACACACTCAAATAAACCATCTGTCCAGACTTTCACACCCTGCACACACCCACACACACCCGATACACACCCACCACACACACACACACACCACAACACCACTCCAACACCCCACAGAACATACACACACACACACTCATCCCAAATCAACTCCAGCACACACTGACACACATACATCATACAAGTGAGAGAGAGAGAGAGAGAGAGAGAGAGAGAGAGACATAGGCAGACAGACAGAGAGAGACAGACAGTCAGACAGTGAGGTGTATGTGAGCACAGCAGGGATTTCCCTCTGAGGATGCACGTCCGTGACGCACTGCAATCTCAGCAGAAACGGACTCTGCTGCTGCTGCCCACTTCCAACTGCCAGCATTCCTCAGTGTTCTCCCACCCCACTGACGACACAGACACAGCCAACGCCAGCACATCCCCGTCTCCTGCAGCCTCCGCACTCAGGAAAAAACACAGGCTACACGTCTGGAATGTCTCACACCAAACTTAGAATGATGTGTGAGGTGACAGAGACGCATGTGTGTGATTCATCAAAACACAAACAGCAGCCAGCAGAGCAGAGAGGACGATTACACCAACAACGAAGAATGAAAGGACACGCAGTCTTGTCTTAAAGTCTCTCTCTCTCTCTCTCTCTCTCTCTATATATATATATATATATAGTACAGTATTCACGGGGGGTGATCAAAGCTTTGCATACGACTGTTTATCTGGATATAAAGACACACATACAGATTATCTGTATATCTAACCTTCCCACCTTCCTGCTGGCTTTAGCATTCATAATAAAGGCACTGACTCCCAATGAAGACGAAGCCCCATGAGGACAGCAGGGAGAGGAGAAACATGAGTGAGTGGGGCCGGCGGTGAGGCAGCACTGCTTCATGATGTCAATGATCTCAGGCTCAGCGCTGATGCACAAAATCCTCCTATTTTGGTCTTGATGGAACAAAGTGCAGCTTGTGACACCATTGATCACAAGATTACAATCCACCCTCTTGAATCCTGGCCAGGCCGGTCAGGCACTGTTTTAGTTTAGTTGTTTAAACCATATTTAATAAATAGAGAATTATTGGTTTGGCTGGGAAAACATTCATAACAAAAATGAACATCTCTTGGGGAAATCTGCAGATCTGGAGATACTGGCCTTCTACAGAAACCCTCTGTAAAACACAGAGAATATGGAGAGGCCTATATCTGTTATATCTGTATATATATGTTATCTGTCAATTCTATGTCTCTTTAGTACTTATCATTTGATCTGTCATCATCTTATATGACTTTAAATTAATACTCATAGTTTTTATTACCTGCCTGTAAAGCATTTTGAGCTGCCACCAGTATGAAAAGTGCTCTATAAATAAAGATTTCTAACCACACGTAATTATAGGCAAACCATCTAATTGTTGACTTTAGTGCTTTATTGTTTTATGCACCTGTTAATTTGAATTAGACTATTAAATGTTTCAGCTGACTGAAAACATTCACTTTAAAAATACCTAAACAAGTAGAAAAACCCTGGAACGCTCAAAAATGCTCCAATTTGTTTAACAAATCATTAACTGCCCTCCACATGCAGCAAGTCTTTCCATTTCTGCTTTTAACTACGGAATTTCTTCTCATTTGTGGCCCAGTCTAAATGCTCTTACATGTTCATGCATTTAGGCCTAAAGCAGACAATGGTTGTGTCTGTATTACCATCTGTGTAAAAGCACTTCAACTTTCCTTCCATACCAGTAATTTAAACTATAAACTATAGTATGTGGTTCATGTTCATGGTGTAATGTTTCGAGACATTGAGTGAAATTGTTTTTATAGTGAATGACTTCACATGTCTGGGATGTGTTTTACAAAGCATTATCCATCATTTACAGTAAATTGTGAGACATGGAAAAGTATATCTTTTGCCTTCAATATTATTCAAACAATGTGAACCTACGGAACATATGCAGGCGTGTAGGCAGGGCAAGTGAGTTGTAGAGACAGACAGAAGACCCTACAGGTTCCTGGTATTTCTGACTCACTTCACTAACCCTAAAACACCTCTGTGCCACATTCTCAGCGTTCAAATAAGACAAGTGGCCCGCTGACCACAGCTAAGAGGTAGAGTAGTTTTCCGCCACACAAGACTGGAATTTTCCATTTCCTAAAAACTATGATGATGAAAGAGGCACCTGATGATGAGGCTTTGCTTAGAGAGCAGAGCTTTTTATTAGATGTTCATGGAGCAGAACACTCAAAGTCAGGTATACATGACGGTTATGAAGATCTGCACTTCACTGTCCAACTAGTTGCTTAGTGAAAAGCAAAAAACTGCAGATTTAAAACCAGCAACACTTGTTAAGAGATACTTTTTTAATCCCACAAACGGGGAAATTCCACCTCCGCATTTAACCCATCCGTGAAGTGAAACACCACATACACTCTAGTGAACACACACACACTAGGGGGCAGTGAGCACACTTGCCCGGAGCGGTGGGCAGCCCAATCCACGGCGCCCGGGGAGCAGTTGGGGGGTTAGGTGTCTTGCTCAAGGACACCTCAGTCATGGACTGTTGACTGTTGGATTGAACCGGCAACCTTCTGGTCACAGGGCCAGATCCCTGACCTCCAGCCCACGACTGCCCCGACGAACGCTTTGTTACCTGGAAAACTCCAAACTTTATACCAAACATGTTTTGTCACACAACTTCTTCAGCGTTCTGTTAGAGCTTATCAGATGTCAGAAAATTCGGTACATACGTCAAGTATTGCGATACTTTTTATGTCTTTGCCATATTGACCACATCTATGTTTAAGGTAGTCTCCTCTGTGTGAAGCTGCTACTGGCTGGCCTCCTTTGTTTTAAACTGAAGGTGATGAAAGGTTGTGGTTCCAGCAGTTTTCTAAAAGGTTGACTGATGATAGTTCCTGCTTTATAGTTCCTTCATTTATGATGAAGGCCTCTGTGCTGCAGCATGTTGGGTTGATACAAAGTTTGCAGTTCTCCCGTTAAGAATGCGTTACTTTTTCTTTTTTAGTTTTACTGTTTCTATGATGATCTGCCACAATGTTGCTTGCAGTAAAACTAGACTGCTAGACTGTTTTATTGCTTAGCATAATAGTTTTGCAACATAAAGAAAAGGTGAAGTAGATCCTATAACTCAAATCTGGACTGAGATTTGGTCTACATCTAAGAACATGTCAAAACCAGACACACTGGCCAACATGCACTGCTTTTCTCTGGATTCAAGTCTGAGACCAAGTCTAAAGTACTACAGGTCTAGTCTGGTGTCAGCTGATGAAGATGTTTTAATTCTTAATACTCACATCTGTAATTCTACTGTTTGTGACAATTCCTAATGAGCACTGTGGGGCCATTAACCGCAGCACTAAAACACCTGAATAATTTTAGATGTGCACAAAAAAAAACATATATATATATATATACACACACACACACATACAGCAGTTAATATAATTTTTATGATAAGAAATGACCTGAGCAGCGCTGAAAGTCTGATTCCTGGATAAAACATTTACATTTGCCTAAGAAAACTGCTGTGCAACAGCGCTTTCACACAGCTGTACGCTGTTAATCTTAAACTATAAGACAATGACATGAGCAATGGTGCTTTTTTCTGGTGAGGATTTATGAAACCCTTTGAAGAGAAACTGGAAAGTGCCAAGGATAGAGCTACAGTCTAAAAGCCCCACCAACAGCAAATCCGTTAGCCGACATAACAAAGCATTCACATTTCAGAAAACGAGAGGTCATAGTATCAAAGTACACGGCCTTAGTTAACACAGGACATGGAGCTTTAAAACACAGTGATCTAGGGTTGCTGAAATATGCCGCTTTGCTAATTAATTTATGCAAATTATTTAATAACAACATAATACATTTATAATATAGTTTGTTCCAGATGTATTTTGATTGATGCCTAATTTTGAGTCTCTTTCCAAAGCTACAATGGAAGTCAGCCAGAGAATCTTGCACATGTGATCTCAGGCTGTGAAGCCGCTGAATACTCAATTCGTCGGATGCCAAATCTGCAAAACTCCCAAGTCAACACACATTTTCAGATGGTGCACAGATGACAAAACTGCAAACAGAAGTTGTTTCACACATTTGTGGAAGGACAGACCAAATCACTCCTGAAACCAGACCAAACCACTCTTCAAAGGGTTCGTCATTAAATGCATTGGCTTTATTTAGAGTTATTTAAAGCTTAAATGGTTCTTCGCAGTCCAGAAGATGTTTTTTACACGCACCACTGTAATTATGCTACAGTTGTTCCTACAAAGTTATGGCCAATTATGTTATTCCCTGTTGCATCAATACTTCTTCTTCTTCTTCTTCTTCTTCTTCTTCTTCATCAAACATAATTTCCATCATGGAGAACTTGTTGACTAGAGATAATTACAGAGCCCATTACGAACATTACTGTATAACACCAAACACTATCCTGTATTGTTTTAAGTTAATTTAGCATTATATATAATGTTTTTTGTTAAGAGGCTAGGTAAGGATAGGTACTGTAATTATTTCATAGTTACACAGAAATAAATAATTTGCACAGATCTACCCTTCAAGCATGATTAGTGCTTTGTATTAAAACACAGCACCAAATACTGGTTTCATTTAATGAAGATGATGAAGTGACTCTTATTAGTCCCACAACGGGGAAATTTCACCTCCACTTTTAACCCATCTGTGAAATGAAACACCACACACACACACACACACACACACACACACACACACACACACACACAAACACACACACACACAAACACACACACACACACACACACACACACACACACACACACACACACACACACACACACACACACACACACACACACTAAGGGGCAGTGAGCACACTTGCCCGGAGCGGTGGGCAGCCCAATCCGCAGCGTTCGGGGAGCAGTTGGGGGTTAGGTGTCTTGCTCAAGGACACCTCAGTCATGTGCTGTCGGCTCTGGCGATCGAACCGGCGACCTTCCGGTCACGAGGCTGGTTCCCGAACCTCCAGCCCACGACTGCCCCAACCCATCACATTTAATACCAAATTTCAACACCTAAGTACAGCATCAGCGAGCCAATATGATTACATGTTCCAAAATCTAGACTGCTGATTAAATGTCTAACATATAGTCCATATTCATGGTATTAATGTGAGATTAGTCTGCAGTTTGTTGCGGTCAGTAAATCTACCCACTTCCAGCAACACGTACTCAATTCTGGTAGGGCCACAACCAGATTCTCACACACACACACACACACACACACACACACACACACACACACACACACACATCTTCTAAGCCGTTTCTCCATCCTAAGCAATGAGGCCCCGACCTCCCTTTCCCCAGCCACTTCCACTAGCTCTCCAAGAGGGATTCCGAGGTGCTCCCAGGCCAGCTGGGCGATATAGTCACGCCAGCGTGTCCTGGGTCTTCCCCGGGGTCTCCTCCCGTGTGGACTTGCCTGTGACACCTCCCGAGGGAGGCGTCCAGGAGGCATCCTAACCAGATGCCCGAACCACCTCAACTGGCTCCTCTCGATGTAAAGAAGCAGCGGCTCTACTCCGAGTCCCTCCCGGATGACCGAACGTCTCACCCTTCCATGGCAGTGTGTTTAGTTTAATTAGTTATTACTAGTTAAGTGTTATTTAAGCAGACCTGTGAATTAAGCGATCGTTAGCGAGATCCGTGATTTTAATCTGGTATACATCTGCAAGTTATTAAGGCCAGACAAACATCCAGGTTAAGATGATCTAACCCCATCAGAGCTTCTTTATCGGTTATCTGGGATACTTTATCACGGACGAATAGACCAGACAAATCTCACAAACCACATCACAGAACCTCAAAGTGACTGCACCCTAAATAATGCTTTTGAGCAAAGGGAATAGTGAAATACGCAGAACATTGTAGAACCAAAACCGAGCCCCACTGTTCTTCTCTGTAAATCCCGCTCCAGGCGGAGGGGACGGCTTTCTTCCCACATGCTCCATTCATGTACTCTTTATGTTCTCTTTATTTTTCTGTCATTACCCAGAAGCCCAATGACTTACACAGAGCAGGGACACCAAAAGGAGTGTGACACACTGGGTTTGGGAACAGGCTCTTCTGGCAGTCCGCTCAAAGGAAAGTGGGCTGCCTGAGGATCTCGGCTGACTTCAGCTCATCCCCAGGGGCGCCAGCTCAGTAGGAGGAGTATGAAATTTCATACACACTGCATGAAAATGGATGTTTCTGGGAATTTAGTGACCTGTGCACTTCTCATGAAATTTAAAGTATCCGGGCCATGCACGGGAATTTCTTAATTTTGTGTGTCCAACTCTGAACACTACTGAGCATCCACATGTTTGAGATTTCTGTCGGCTTATGCATAAAGAAGGTGTCTGGACATTTCTGGAAGTGTATGCGGTTCTAAATCTGCAGACAAATACTTATAAAAAAACTGTGGCTTATTAACAGGAGGTTTACACTCACCAGCCACTTTATTAGGTACTTGCTAGTAAAAGGCTGGACCCCCTTTCACCTTCAGAACTGCTTTAATTCTTCGTGCCAGACTTTCAACAAGGTGTTGGAAACGTTCCTCAGGGATTCTGGTTGGTTATTTGAGTTCCTGCTGCCTTTCTATCATCTGGAACCAGTCTGCCCATTCTCCTCTGACCTCTCACATCAACAAGGCATTTTCGTCCACACAACTGACCGCTCACTGGACATTTCCTCTTTTTCGGACCGTTCTCTGTAAACCCTAGAGATGGTTGTGGGTGAAAATCCCAGCAGATCAGCAGTTTCTGAAATACTCAGACCAGCCCGTCTGGCACCAACAACCACGCCACGTTCAAAGCCCCTTAAATCCCCTTTCTTCCCCGTTCTGATGCTCGGTCTGCACTTCAGCAAGTCGTCTTGACCACCTCTACAGGCCTAAATGCAGTGAGCTGCGGCCGTGTGATTGGCTGATCAGCTATTTGTGTTAACAAGCAACTGAACTGTACCTGTAGATGAAGTCTTTTTGATTGTGGTGCTCTACCAGGTCTCTGAAATGGCTATTTTTGGTTAAACGTTTGTTTTTTAAAGGCCATAGTGCAGGTTTCACTTCATCAGAAATGCCTTGCTGGTGTTTAGTTAGACTATAGCCCCTCTATTACTGTGCAGTGCGTTAGCAATGCTGTGTTTCATCAGTGGTTAGTTTCTGCATCCTTTGGGTATCAATATATTTGTGTTAGGCTACCTATAGTTCATCTTCCACAGCACCCTTTGTGTTAGCTATTCTATAAAACTTCATTAATGGACAATTTCTGACCACAGAGCCTCTCTTGTCTGAATGGTTTTGGGTGGTGGTCCACTAGTGGTGGCAGTGATGTAGAGTGATAGAGCGGTGTGTGTGTGTGTGTATGTGTGTGTGTTAAGTGCTCCACACCCAAAATGTCCAGTCAAGAGCAGCTCTGAGGTCAGAAACCAAACACGGCAGCAGCAGGAGGCCCTAAATTAAATAAGCTGTCATAAGACGTCACAATACAGTTTTCAGTGCTTAATGAACACTGGCTGACTGCATGTTTCATGTTCTGGTTAATTAGATTTACTGCAGTGCAGAATGTGAAATGTTGAATTCAAATCATTGTACTGATGGTTTTTGATAGTATTTTTTAAAGTGTGACATCAGTGGTTCTTTATTGTCTTTTCAAACTTACCAGATATCAGAAAATGTAAATATTGTGGCATATCGTATATTATGAAAAGTTCTTGTGATATTATATTTTTGCAGTATCGCCCACCTCTACTGCTACTCCTAACATGCTCATTGCAGCACCAACCACTGGGTATACTGTGTGGATAGCAGCAGTCCTGAGGTGCTCTCTTCCCTTTAATGAGGTAGTGATGTTTAATAAATTGTGCAGCAGATGGGCTACAGCTACAGTCAAGGAAGCATAAAGTAAGGATGATATTTCTAGCAAATGTCTCAAATGACGTTGTACCATTAAAATCTGGTCATTTATGTTAAAGGGTACTTGTGGTTTTTTAAGGGCACCTAAAAATAATTTCCATATGCATTCTAATACATTTCTTAATAATGTCCTTGTGTTAAAGTGTCTTCCATTTTTCATTTCGGTTGCGTTCGAAATTTAATACAGTATTTGTTGTTCATTTTAGTTTCAGATTAACAAAATGAAATGAAGATAAAACAGTTTCAGGCTATTATTACTATTTTTATTATTATTACCAGGTGAATGTCTTAGAAACATGAGCTTTCACAGTAGATTATAACAAGATAATAATACATTTATAGTTGTAGCTACTGTTTGACAGAATTATAGTAAATTATAGCTTTAGTGGTCGACTACAACTAGGATTTTGGTCATATGTGAAACTAAGAACAAAGTTTTAAGCGGTAAGAGAATGAGCTTTCCTGTATGGCATGCTGCTGTGTGGCACTACTGGCGAATGTTTGGCAGGAATTTTCTGTAGGAGAAGCAACTTTAAAATAAAAATGTAACATTGTCATTTTCCAGAGTGATCAATAAAACTCTGAAAAGTATCAGGAAATATTCTAGAACTTCTAGAACTGTGTTGAGGTCTAAAAGGTTAAAAACCCAATCGATTATTCAATAAATCGTCAAAATAGTGGCAGCCCTACATATGTCCAAATAAAGAAGCACCCAGGGCTTTTTAAAAGCTCTGTGACATGATGAACACTAAAGAAGCTGAAAATAACCAGCATGTAAGGCCCATCCATCCATCCATCCATCCATCCATCCATCCATCCATCCATCCATCCCAGCAGTCATCGAGCGGACGCATGTAAGGCAATATTGTTTATTTGTCACTTTAATGTAATAAAGTGAATAAAGATAAAAGTTAGGTTCAGAGAAAGAAGATCACAGACTAGATTTGCAGTTTTGGTGCTTAGGGCTTGGGTATATCAGCCCCTGATGTTTTTTAAATGAATATTGCATTAGAAAAGTATTCATAATGCATACTGATGTATTACAATGTGTTCTAATACATTATACATAATCTCAGATTTTCAAAGGGAACAAGTATCAGCTACAATCCAAACACCGTATGATCTGAGCAGTGCATAACCGCTGCCTTGAAAGGTGTCTGCTTTTAGTTCCCACAAAAGGGGAACCATTAGCATCTGTGTGCAGCCTTTGTAGCCTGCAGCTTGTGGGTGGGTTTACATTCATTCCGTTCAAATGCGTTAAAGGGAGGAAATAACAAGCGCTCTCTATAAAATGACAGCAGCATGACACACTCCTCCCAGACGGGGGCTGCTTTGACTGCCTTTGTTTTTTTATGTGGAAGCGAGCACTACCAGCTACCTAATGTCCTTTACAAGACTTCTAATGAGCTGTGGCAACTACAGCGCAGGGCCGTGTTCTCATCTGGCTTTCATTATGATGTGTACAGGACACAGGCATCAGGAAGAGACCAGCTCTATTTTCAGACGTGGAAGATTCCAAAGTGGAATATTCCTGAAGAAATGACGGGTTTGTGACGGAGGAACCTACTGCTGGAACACCTGTACTTATTTCCTCTACTCGTCAAGTGGACATGTGGAAAATAAGCACTGGCACTAATCCCCAGCAAACAGCATGAAAGTGCTTTACAGCACTGACTAGCTGTGCAAATTAGGCTTCTACTGAACAAAGGAAGAGAGCCACACTCGGCCATTAGGATTACATGATCAAACACAGTCGCTCAAAACTTGACTACTCAAATAAAAACATCTTAGATTAAAATGAACCTTCCTGATGAACCGTCCATGATTTCACACGCAGCGGGTGGTCTGGCAAGGTGGGAATCACTTATGATATTAATAACTGCTGTTATTTTATTTTGTAATAACTCTCACACTGTTGACTGAAATACTTCCAACTAGTCACAAAAAGTTATTGCGTGATAATTCATATAGTCATATGATTCATATGATAATTCACTGACAGTAGTTTATAACTTCCATTGTAATATAAAGGCGGCTCGGCAGTGTGGTGGGTTGCCTCACAGCAAGAGGGGCCTGGGTTTGATTCCTGGACAGGTGACCAGGGACCAAGAGTTCTGCATGTTTTCTCTGGGTGCTCATGATATGCAGTCAGGCCAATTGGACACATATGTCTGTGCATCTGTGCTGTGATGGACTGGCAACCTGTCCAGGGTGTTTCCTGCCTTCCACCCATTGACCGCTGGGATAGGCTTCCTGCGACCCTTTCCTTCTTTCTTTCTTTCTATCCATCCATCTATTCATCCATCCATCAACCTACCCACATACTTACATAGTACTGTGCAAAAGTTTATTAAGTACACTGTTTTAAACCATATATTTATTTTAGTTTGATTAAAATGTAAATGTAATTTGGAAATTACACAATTCTTATTAAATTTTATTGTATTCATATTTATTTGCATTTATTCTAATATTATATAGTGTATTAACTGGCAAAAATCAATTAAATTAAGTACTTATAAAGCTGATATATATATATATATACTGGATGATTCTAAAAGATTCATTCAATTTAAAAGCGCCACATTTTTGCCTGGGAACCAATCACATCAGTAGATGATCTCCGGAATCGCATTGAAAGAGCAGTGAGTTCGGTGACACCAGACATGCTCAATCGAGCATGGAATGAAATTGACTATCGCCTTGATGTTGTCTGTACAACTGGACGTCATATTGACCACACAAATTACATAATAAACTTTATGCTCACTTAAACCATTTACAGTTCACTGCATCGTTCTGTAATGAATTACAAGTGAAATAAATAATTGTGAAATCGGATGAATCTTTTTGAATCAAGCAGTACTTTTAAACTATTTCCTTGCCTGAGACAGCACAGCACTATATACGTCTTTACTTAGTTACTTAGTTTTTAATAAAGTCTTTTCTCACAGCTTCCCAGTTTCTTTTTTCCTGTAAAGGATTCTTCAACTGTTATTGTTCAGTTAAGCCCATATTAGTTTGTCTATCACTTGATTAAGGGCAAAAACAATCAGATGACTTGACTACAACTATAATCAATAGTGACAGCCCTCAGTCACACAAACGGAGCTGGAAGAGTTCTTCTGCTGTCTTGAGCAGTTTATTCAGGTCAGAGACACTGTAACTAAATGCACAAGTGACCTAAAAACTTCAGTCTGCACAGAGCAATACAGAGAAGCCACTGAGGGTTAAACTCTGTGTTTCCCTGTAGTCGTGCGGAAGCAGGTGGCCAAGTGATCTGATTTAATAACAGTGAGCATATAGTGAGTTCATTTACCTTTGATCAATACAGATACAGCTCGCTCAGAAGTGGTGACCCCCTCCCCCCCAGAGTTGAGTACAAGTCCAGACAGGGAGGCCTATTTTGGGGCAAACTTTGCTGTAGTCTCTGTACATTGTGCCAAAGAGTGGATACTGGTCTTATTATGACTAACCCATATTTTGTCTGGATACTGCGCCCATATGAGCCGTCACTCTCCAATGCCATGGGCAAAGCGCTGGGCTCTGCTGAACCCATCAATGCAGAAGCACATTCCATTCTGTCTAGCCGACTACACGGAGCCAACCATTTCACCTTCTGAACACTCTGTGCTGCACCTTATGAATGCCTCTGCCTATTTGAGAAGTTAATATGGTCACACCCTGGTAGTGTTAGTTGACGGTGAGCCAAGGAACAAATCCAGCTCGGATGATAAAACCTGGAGGCTGTTAAAAAGCAACAAGGTCAACAGGCTTTTTACGCTTGGCTTCGTGTCTTTGGTCATTTTAAGCGTGATTTATGATGTTAGACAATCTTTTTCTTTCCACGTAATCTTCCATCAAAATAGAATGACTTTTATCTGGCTCTAAAACGTTTCCTGAGTTTTTATTACATCACCATGCACCAGCGGGCTAGAAAAAATAATATTCATCAATGACATAATGTTTCACTTCCCCCTCCCTCCACCCCTACCTATCACTGAGAGATCAGCTCAGAGACCCTCCTCCACAGCCTACAGTACTTCATCCAGAAATATGTGAGAAAGGGAAGGAAAATATTCTGTCATTACCAATCAATTGATATTGACTTTAAAACTATGTTTCAATGCCCTTTTGTAAGACTGTCACGAAACATGCTTAGACCAATAAAGCTTAATGAATGCTGAAGAGAAAGAGAGAGAGAGAGAGAGAGAGAGAGAGAGAGAGAGAGAGAGAGAGAGAGAGAGAGAGAATAGATAGTGTGTGAGAAAAAAGAGAGAATACATAGTGAGGGGAGAGTAGTGAGTGAGAGAGAACAAGGGAGAGAACAAAGAAGAAAGAATAGACAGGGAAAGAAGAGAGAGAGAGAGAGAGAGAGAGAGAGAGAGAGAGAGAGAGAGAGAGAGAGAGAGAGAGAGAGAGAGAAAGAGAGAGAGAGAACAACGGAGAGAACCAAGAAGAAAGAGAATAGACAGGGAAAGAAGAGAGAGAGAGAGGGAGCATTAGAAAGAGGAGAAAAGAGAGCAAGTGAGAGAAAAGTTTGAAGTTAAAATTCTCACTCATTCTGTAATTAGAATGGCCTTTTTTAGCGATATGGCCTGATAAAGCGAGACTGAAAGGGATTAGACCTGCATTTTGCTAATATTATGCTGCAGTGTGTCTATGTCAGTGTGCATTAAGGCTGATGTAATACAGATATGAGTCAGTGAGAAGCTGGCAGAGCTGAGCTGCCACTCTGAATGCATGTTTGAGGAAAAACACCAAAACCTTGGAAGGACCCAAAGCAGCTGAAGTTCCGTGGCCCAAATTTGGTAAACATAGCAGTTACAATCTAAACTGCACTTAAACCGTGAGAAGCTAATAGAGAATTTATCAGCTATGTTAATACATGACACAGTCAAGCAAAGAGTACCAGCTGCTCTGTCACAGCCTGCAACAAATAACAGACTCCTGTCCACACGAGAGGAGCTAACTCAGCACCACAGCAACTCAGAGCCACATGCATGTGATAAATGACCTATCACCTAATCATTAAGGTACTGGATCACTGTTCTGACGCAGAGGTCCAGCTCAGAGTTTCCTCTGTGTTGAAGCACAAACACTTGCTTAGTTGGGGGCAGTTGTGGGCTGGAGGTTAGGGATCTGGCCCTGTGACCGGAAGGTTGCCGGTTCGATCCCCTGTGCCGACAGTCCATGACTGAGGTGTCCTTGAGCAAGACACCTAACCCCCAACTGCTCCCCGGGCGCCGTGGATAGGGCTGTCCACCGCTCCGGGCAAGTGTGCTCACTGCCCCCTAGTGTGTGTGTGTTCACTAGTGTGTATGTGGTGTTTCACTTCACGGATGGGTTAAATGCGGAGGTGGAATTTCCCCAGTTGTGGGATCAAAAGTATCACTTACTTCTTTGCTATGCTTACTTACTGCCACTGCCATGATGGAAAAACCTATGAGACTGACCAGATGTCGATTCTTGCTGAGCAAATTCTCCCAGCATCTTCTGTTTGATTAACAAAACATCACGTGTTTTATTAAAATTATAGCAAGAGCCATTATCGCAAATGAGTTGATGCAACTAGATTTGCGCCACTTTTGTGACCCACACTGAGTACACTGACGTGCCAAGAGTCATTGAACAGCAAGTAGCATCATGTAGGACCCCGAAGTGCACCAACTTGACGTGGCGTTGATTCCACAAGTGGACAGGAGATGCCTGGAGGGATGTTGAGCCATGGTGCCTGGAGATCCACCCAGAGCTCAGTGGTATAGTATAGTGGTTGGTTAGTGTTCTATGCTGTAGACTCCCAACACCACCTTCGCCTACCTGTGCACAATGATCAAATTATAAGTCACTCTGGATAAGAGCGTCTGCTAAAATGCCTTAATTGTAAATGTATATCTATATGGTATATGTATTTGCAGGATCTCGGGTACGAACCAGCCTCTCCACCACATCCCATAAATGCTCGATTGGGCTCATGTCGGGCAAACATGCAGGAAACCCCATTTGCCAGAACTCTCCAGAATGCTCCTCGAATCACCTCAAATCTGGACAACTTGGGCCTGATGGCATGGTGCATTATCCTACTGGAATATCACATCATTGTGTGGGTACATGAAGTCCACGAAGGGCTGCACATGGTCACCGTAGTGGTCACTGATCAGTGAATTATCTAGACAGACCATGGGACCCAACCCAAGCCATGAGAGCAAACACCACACCAGTTTGCAATCACATTGCCTTCACAGGGCCTTGTTGACAACTGGGGTCCATGGCTTCATGTGGTCTGCACCACACACAAACCCTCCCATCAGCCTGGAACAAATGGTACCAGGCCACATGTTGCCAGTCCTGTAGGGTTCATTTAGCGATCTCATGAGCCTAGGTAAGGTTCCCATGAAAGCTAAAGAACGCTGCACTGACCTGTGGGATATGCATGTGGGGCCACTAGCATTGAATCCCACTGACAATTCTAGCCAGATACTGCCAGTCATGATCATTTAGCACCCATGGGTGACCACCTTACTGTCCACTGTGGGTGGCAATGCCCTCTATGATGTATTCCTAGTACACGTGACGCTGTGGATCAAGGAATGTTAAACACACTCAGACTTTCAGAAATGGAAATGTCCCATCCATCTGGCACCCACTTTAATGTGTGGTTAAACTTGATAATTGGCCGTGACAGGAGCACACTGGCCAGTGCTCAACCCCACTCACAAGATAACACCTCACAACTTACACAGGTGTGGGCGTTCCCAAGCCGTCATAAAGCCACGTCATAATTAATTTACATACTGCTTTTCCATTATTTTTGAGACGTCAGTATATGTTGCTGATGTCAGATCCATCCATCCATCCATCCATCCATCCATTTTCTAAGCCGCTTCTCCGTCAGGGTCGCGGGGGGTGCTGGAGCCTATCCCAGCAGTCTTCGGGCGGAAGGCAGGATACACCCTGGACAGGTCGCCAGTCCATCACAGGGCAGACACACAGACAGTCACTCACACCTAGGGGCAATTTAGCATGTGCAATTGGCCTGACTGCATGTCTTTGGACTGTGGGAGGAAACCGGAGAACCCGGAGGAAACCCACACAGACACGGGGAGAACATGCAAACTCCACACAGAGAGGACCCCGGTCACCCGGCCGGGGAATCGAACCCAGGCCCTCCTTGCTGTGAGGCGACAGCGCTACCCACCACGCCACCGTGCCGCCTGCTGATGTCAGAGATCACCCTTAATTCATTTATGTTTCTGAGGAGATTAGATTGCATAAGAAAGGATAAAAACCAAGTGAAAAAACAGAAGTTTCCAAAACTAGAGTTCATAAAATGATTAAAAGGTCCAGAGAAAACAGGACTCCTAACAATTGTGCAAGAACTGGTGGGTCACCAAAGTTGTCGCCTTCAGATAAACTGTACTTAAATCTTTCATCTCTCAGAGAAACTCAAGCTCCACTCTTGCTTCAGATCTCAAAAAATCCACAGGTGTTTCTGTTTGTCCTTCCACTGGGGGAAGATCCACACTATGAGTCTGAAAGGATGTGTAGCTGTCAATGACAAGAAGGAGATGAAAAGTATTAAACAAAGAAGCTGCTTGTGTTCTCAGAGCAATGGACCGACCAATATAGAGCCCAGATCTCAACATCACTGAAAAGGTTTACAATTACTTGGACTGTGAGAAGCAGAAAATGCATCTAACTTCTAAACTTCTAAAGACTAAGCAGGTGTGGTACAATAACCCTGCAGATTTATTTAAAAACTAAGAGGAAGTGTTTGGAAGCTGTAGAGTGGAATGAAATGGAAGCAGTAATAAAGGTAAAGGGTGAACTGAAATACTGAAAAAGGTGGTATTGTATTTAGTTGTTGAGACTCTTGAGTAACTAAGAAACAACCTTTTATCTCCATTTTTGACTCTTTTATCTCTCATTTTTTGACTCTAACCCTATTTTAAAAGTACTTGAAAAAAAAACTTGTCACATTAACTTTCAATATAACTAGAGGAGGGGAAGTTTCTTTCCTGCCCTGTCGTTACCATTTTGAAGATGCAATGTTGTTTTTCTGTATTTTAAAAAAATTTTTGCGGACACTGAAAAACTGAATTTCTTGTACCTTTTAATTTTTTTAACCTTTTTAAAATAAACAAATGAAGGGCACTTCATCTGAGTCTGTACTGTAGGTAAGCACTTCGGAGTCAATGAGGGCTTCTTGAAAACAGGGAAGAAACAGGGCTCCAAGGACAGTTTGGAGGATACTGACTCCAGTTAGAGTGACTGAATTAAATGTTATAATATTTAATTTAATAATGTTATAATAATAAATGATAATATGCATAAGATAACACATTGTGACCTTATATATACACACACACACACACACACACACACACAAAACCACGCCATGTTCAAAGTCACTAAAATCACCTTTCTTCCATTCTGATGCTCGGTCTGAACTGCAGCCCTGTGATTGGCTGATTAGCTATTTGTGTTAACAAGCAATAGAACACAATAAAGTGCCTAATAAAGTGGCTGGTGTGTGTGTGTGTGTGTGTGTGTGTGATCTATTCTGGTTAGCTCAATGATTTAAAGCTTCAGGTTTAGGTTTACTGTTCTTAAAAAAGTTTGGAGATAAAGCCAGAGAGGCCAGGTTGAGATGGTTTGGACATGTGTTGAGGAGGAATAGTGGATATACTGGGCAAAGAATGTTGGAGATGGAGCTGCCAGGCAGAAGGAGAAGAGGTTGACCTCAGAGAAGGTTTATGGATGTAGTGAAGGTGGACATGGAGATGGTTGGTGTGAAAGTAGAGGAGGCAGTGGATAGGGCAAGATGGGGGCAGATGATCCACTGTGGCGACCCCTTAAGGGAGCAGCCGGAAGAAGACGAAGAAGAAGAAGAAGAAGAAGAAGACGAAGAAGAAGAAGAAGAAGAAGTTTAGGTTTAGTGTATGGAACACAGCTTTCACATGATAATGTGATTAGACGCAGCTTCAGTGCTCAGAGACTCGAGCTGGTGAGACCGAGCAGATAGCGCTGCCAACTCGTGATTTACTGCTGCGTTAATGCCCACTTATGGACACTCCTTTCACAAGAAGCAAACAGGGTGCAACAGTGTGTGAACGTGGCAGAGGCTTTCACTCGCTAAGCACATCACATGAGTCAGAGCACTTTCTCAATCAATGAACATCTACTCAAGGAATTCTGTTTTCAAACATGACCTTTCAACTATAAATCCTGTCTGACCGCTACCAAATACAATGTCTTCTAAGATCCTCCCTGTAAGATCTTCAACACAAAATGCCCAAAAGTGTCTTTGCTCAAGGTGAGTTTCCATTATTCACACCTTTGTAAGAACTGAAAGTTCAACACAGGCTTTCATTCTCTGCTGAATGGACATGCAGCAGCATCACTGACAGTGTAACAATCAGCCAGTGACTGTCAATGATATCTTGACAACAGCCTTTAACATAATTCAGCCAATACAAATAGAGCAGACACACATTCAGAACTGTACTTTAATCCTGGTTAAAGGGGAATCAATGTTTTCAGAAGTTCTGCACAATTCAGGTCCTGACAACTGAAACAAAACTAGTCAGATGGTTTGATTGGAAACGCTGCAACGTACGAAACTTGACGCATGACACAAAATAACCACTGAACCTACACTTTCTTATGTTATATTGATACTGACTAAAAATTGGTAAATCTAAAAAAAATATTTCAAAATATTTTATGAAACAATTATGAAACGATGTCTCAGGCGTCAGGCTGTGTATTGATGTAGTAACTTTCTGTGAGGAGGCTCTGAGAGGCTTTTGACGTCTGGTCTCTATCACCACCACCAAGAACAATTCCGACTCATCAGTTTCTCTTGTATAGCACTTCAGACCACTCTGAATGACACTGCTTGCAAAATGCTTTGTTTACAAAAAAAATCCACGCAAAAAAAAAACACCTTCTGAAATCTAACTAATGAAAAAACCTTCACCTCTAACCTTACCACTCTTCCACATCAGGATCTAGCTTTCTGCCTTTTTTCTTCCCATACAGATTCCCATCTATGGTCCTGGAGCTGCCCTGTCCTGATTTGCTGCTCTAACACACAACTCAACACTTCAACTCAACAGCTAATTAATTATTAAATGTGCAGGGCACCAGACAAGAGTTGGGAACAGTCAAAGTATCAGCACAGGTGTCGGTATATGACCATATAATTATCTGAAAATGCAGCTAGCAAATGTACTACCCTACATACAAAAACCCAAAAACACAGCAAAAAGAGCTCTAGCATGTATTGGCACTAGCCGCTCATTCACTCATCTGTTCAATTGCTTGTTAACACAAACAGCTGATCAGCCAATCACACGGCCACAGCTCACTGCATTCAGGCCTGTAGAGGTGGTCAAGACGACTTGCTGAAGTGCAGACCGAGCATCAGAACGGGGAAGAAAGGGGATTTAAGGGGCTTTGAACGTGGCGTGGTTGTTGGTGCCAGACGGGCTGGTCTGAGTATTTCAGAAACTGCTGATCTGCTGGGATTTTCACGCACAACCATCTCTAGGGTTCACAGAGAACGGTCCGAAAAAGAGGAAATATCCAGTGAGCGGTCAGTTGTGTGGACGAAAATGCCTTGTTGATGTGAGAGGTCAGAGGAGAACGGGCAGACTGGTTCCAGATGATAGAAAGACAACAGGAACTCAAATAACCAACCAGAATCTCCGAGGAACGTTTCCAACACCTTGTTGAAAGTCTGACATGAAGAATTAAGACAGTTCTGAAGGAAAAAGGGGGTCCAACCTTTTACTAGCAAGGGGTACCTAATAAAGTGGCCAGTGAGTGTATAGTGCAAAATACTTTACAGTTAGTACCTGTCATAGATAAGATATCTTTAGACAGGATGTTATTACTTTTAACTGCTATGGTAAAATCATTTAATTTTTCACATGTGCTTAGTTTGAGGCATTATTCTGTTTATATGAGTTTTATAGAATGTTTATTACTGATGCATGACTAAGATGATGATTTGGCAATTAAAATGCTGCTGTGCAACGTACACTGTGATCTGATATCCTGTTATTTTGGCCAGTGAGACCTGGACACACACAGCCAGATGCTCTCAGTGGAGGCAGAGAAAACATTTGTACAAGACTGTGAAGATCATGGTCTTCAACCATGAACCTGGGAGCCCCATGCACTGCACATGTTTTTATGTTTTCCTTGCACTAAATGTGTAATGCATGGTGTGGTAATTCCCCAGTGAGTCATATGAGGTGAGTTGGAACAGAGACACACAAAAATGCACTGCATGTCTACCAGGAGTTGTACTGAGAACCGCTGGTACGAGGACCTAAAATGTGAGCTTTGTGGCTGTTTCATAAACATGCTTTCTAGTCCAGATCAGTGCTCTCTGATACCACGGCACTATTTTTGCTAATATAGGGAGCCGCCTTGCTTGGACTCCACCTGCCTATACACTACCATGTATGGGCATTTTGTATGTTTCCAGTTACTGATTACAGCTCATGCATATGCATGATCAAACAGCACAGTGTATCAGGCCCTCTTCTTCCTCATCCACCAACATCAGCATTGCTAGGGTCTAAAATGCTATGTGCACTAAACAACCACTTTATTAGACACACATACCTTTTTGGTACACAGTAGAGGCCATAGTTCACCTGTTTTCATGCACAACTAGTGTCAGTTCTTCAGCAGTACCACTGCTGAGAGCTGCCCAGCCACTCAAATAATATCTGGTCAGCGGTGGTCTTGAAGTGGTCTCTTTCCACTGATAGTCGGGGTCGAGGATGGCTGATAAATTGTCCAGCAAAAGATTGGTTACGTTCAGTCAGTAACTGTAAACCTACAAAGTACATCTACACTCACCGGCCACTTTATTAGGTACACCTTGCTATTAAAAGGCTGGACCCCCTTTTACTTCAGAACTGTCTTAATTCTTCATGTCATACTTTCAACAAGGTGTTGGAAACGTTCCTCAGAGATTCCGGTTGGTTATTTGAGTTCCTGTTGTCTTTCTATCATCTGGAACCAGTCTGCCCATTCTCCTCTGACCTCTCACACCAACAAGGCATTTTCGTCCACACAACTGACCGCTCACTGGATATTCCCTCTTTTTCGGACCGTTCTCTGTAAACCCTAGAGATGGTTGAGCGTGAAAATCCCAGCAGATCAGCAGATTCTGAAATACTCAGACCAGCCCGTCTGGCACCAACAACCACGCCACGTTCAAAGCCCCTTAAATCCCCTTTCTTCCCCGTTCTGATGCTCGGTCTGCACTTCAGCAAGTCGTCTTGACCACCTCTACATGCCTCAATGCAGTGAGCTGCGGCCGTGTGATTGGCCGATCAGCTATTTGTGTTAACAAGCAATTAAACCTAATAAATTGGCCAGTCAGTGTATATTGTGGGTGTTTCTGTTATTTTGTGTATCCCCTCTACAGCCACCTGCTTACCTTATCTGCAGTTGGTTGCTCCTGTAGTTTGGGTTCCTGTAACTCCAGCTCAGAGTCACAAAGTTAGTGGTCAGAGGAAAGATCACTGAACTTGGGAACTGAGCCAACTAGCTGCACAGGGCTCTGGCTTGTGGTGTTAAGCCCTGATAAACTGAACCACTGCTGCTCTAGGAATGAAAAAATGGACAGCTGCTCATGAATGATTTATATATTAAAATGATTAGTTAAGTTAAGCTAGTGATAGTTTCACAAAAGGTTATGTACATGTACGATAAGATGACACAGTTACACTTAACCTCATCCACATTAATGTGGCCCACCAAAGCTGTTTCCCAAAACGAACAATACACCGTATAAACAGCAGAGCCATTAAGAGTGCTTTAACCATAACCGTGTCCTACACCACCTCCTGATTCTCTCAGAAGTAGGATGATCCTGTTTAAACTACAGCATGACCAGACATAACAGTTTAAAAACTTCCCAATAAAGGCTCAATGGATGGATCTCTAACAGCCTGTTGACTGCACTGTCAGGGGGGATTCTCAGCATAATCACGGAATATCGCATCAGTGTTGTGAAGCAGAGTCTGAAGAGCACAGGGTCCTCATTTTCCCAGGCTATAAGTAAACACATTCCAAAGAGGACCACAAAGGGGATTCCTGCCTATAAAAACTGACCTGCGATGGGTACCTCCTACAGCATTTCGTCCAGTCGACCTCAAACACACCCGTGATCCGTGGCTGAACAGTGACCACTGGCCAGTGTGACTTGCCAAAGACAGCGAAAAGGAGCTGACCAAGGCATGTTCTCACTTCACACCCAATAAAATGCTCACAGGTTGCGTGAAAGAAATTGTTCTGAAAAAATACGGCACTTTGACACCTGGGGCTTTGGGCTACTCTGCTGAGAGAATTACCGCGGCCTCATTATTTATTTTATGCTGCCCCATCGTGATCCACTAATGCTGCGCTTCAGGAGACAAAGAAAACTTCTTACAGCACTACCAGTCCTCCTTTTTCTGGGAAGGCTTTGAAGCCTGACACTTGTGGTGGAGTTTTAAACTTTTGACTTTTTATTATGACAGTACACTGGAAAAAATTATATATTGGCAAGCAAAAGCATCTTAAATACAAGCAATGTATCAAATATTCCTTATTCCTATAAGATGGTTTGAAGAAGTATATGACCTTTTTTTACTTTAAGTGCTTTTATCAAGTAGGATTCTAACTGCTCTGACAGAAAATCGTACTTCCTTCAAATATTGTGATCTGCTAGAGATGTAAGTCAATTTCACAATGACACTAATGTCGACAAAATGACTCAAAATGTCTGGAAATAGACTGTGTAATGAGAAATATTAGATCTATTGCCTATATTTATGTCAAGATATTATTTTTTCCCCACCGTATCCTCTACAAATCAAAATCTGCTTACCCTATATGACATAATGCTTAACTTAAAAACCCAGGGGGATTCCAACCACATGCCTATATTTAGCCTGTGTGAGCTCCCTGTTGAGGCCCACCTCCGGTCCCCTCTGGGCTGACGCATGTATCCCACTAACCTCTGGCCTGAACCTTCTCCACTGCAGTGAGTCACCAGCACCCACTCTTCCTCCTTTAGGCCTCTATTGACCCTCTGCCCTCCTCATCCTCCTCCGCCTCCTTTCTCTACACCCACAAGTGGTCCTTTCCTATTATTAGTTCCGTTTACTGGAAGTAGATGAGCCCAATAGGAGGCATCGCAAACAGAGCAGTTAGCAACCATAACAGAAACATCTGCTATACTGAGTGAGATGTTGTCACTCAAGCTGGATGTGTGGCTGCCGTCAGGCTGGAGTCGAGAACACACATAAGAAAAAACAGGGTAACACTTTATTGGAAGGTGTTCGCTTAACAACTTTAACACGTACATAATTCACTTGTAAATGTTATATAAACATTCATGAATGCTTATGTCAATAACCACAGGCATAATGCCGTCTGTGGTTTTCTGCCCTGCCTGTGGCTGGCTAGACAAGCATGCAGAAATGTCTGCGCATGATTGAGTGTAACGCGACAGAATGACGCAGACGCTCGCAGATAAAAGGTGAATGGGAGGATTTACTAGTGCAAGCAGAATCCACAATCGTAGCCAGGTCACAGGCAATGGTCAAACCGAGAAAAGACAAGATACACAAAAAGACAAACATAACCAGGCGAAAAGTCGAAAACGGGATCAGGTCAAAAACGAGGCAGAACATGAATAAACAGTCAGAAATAACACTCAGCAGCTCTGTGAAAAGAAGCAATACCTCGCAATGAATCTACAAGCCCGGGCTTTAAGCTAAACTAATCAGAGAACAACAGGTGAAACCAATCAGTACTCTGGGGAACTGGAGCGCTGGTTGGAGTGCGAGAGTGAGGCTGGTGTCATGTGATCGCCCAGGTAATTCTGGGAGATTGAGGCCTAAAGAGAGTTCAGAGCCAAAGGGAGTCGTGACAGTTACATATATCATCGCTGTCGTAATAAAGCCGTGTATCTTTGAAATGGTAACTGTATAGGAAACACATTTCTTAAATGTAATGCATGTTAAAGTAATGAGATTTTATTCCAAGTAATTTTGAATCATTTCTATCAGCCCATAAAGTTCTTAAGTAGGGAACTAGGTAAAAAAGCACTAGCTTCTTTGCTCTTAATAAGAAAGAACAAAGGCTGGGTGGCACGGTGGCGTGGTGGGTAGCGCCGTCGCCTCACAGCGAGGAGGGCCTGAGTTCGATTCCCCGGCCGGGTGATCAGGGTCCTCTCGGTGTGAGTTTGTATGTTCTCCCCGTGTCTCCGTGGGTTTCCTCCGGGTTCTCCAGTTTCCTCCCACAGTCCAAAGACATGCAGTCAGGCCGACTGGACGTGCTAAATTGCCCCTGGGTGTGAGTGACTGTGTCTGTCTGTCTGCCCTGCGATGGACTGGCGACCTGTGCAGGGTGTATCCTGCCTTCCGCCTGAAGACTGCTGGGATAGGCTCCAGCACCCCCTGCGACCCTGACGGATAAGCGGCTTAGAGGATGGATGGATGGATGGATGGACCACAGGCTGACAAATATAATTTAGAAACCAGGTCTTGATTGTGAACCTTGGCACTCTGAGGTCGAATTATACTATCTACAAACATGCCTACACAAAGTGTCACATCATAATGTGTTGACATGTGTTGCAAAGTATAAAACAGATTTACAGTCATATGTGCGTTCAAACTACAACGCTTTACCGTTTTGCCTCTGAAGAACACATTTCTAATGATGTGCTTGAGTACCTACACGAGATGTTCACAAGTCACTTCACTCATGGGGTGTGAGTCTAAGTTGTGTCTCAAGTCTTTAGCAGAAAATTTCAGTTGAGTCTCATTAGTTTCTGCAGGCATTGCATAAATCAAAATTACCCCTAATAAACACGTGTCAAGGGTGACATGGATTTAAATAATCAGGTTTTCATTGTAGAAAAACCTTTTTAAGGACAGAACTGAGATGCGACAGGCAAAGTAAATGCAGTGTTTCCACAAAAATGGCAAAAAAAACCTTGAAAAAGTTGATGTAGCTATATATCATTGTCGTCCAATCTTATCTGCAAAGGGCCAGTGTAGCTGCAGGTTTTCACTTCAACAAAAGCAAAAGCACACATGATCAGATCTTTAAAGACTGACCAGTAGATTATGCGAGCAGAATCAGGTGTGCTCTGAACGTTTGGAATGAAAACTTGCAGTCACACCAGCTCTTTGCGGATAAGACTGGACCCCCTCCTGCGTAACATGTATAGCTAGAAAGTCATATTGAACCTTACACTGCTGCAAGTTACAAGAGTTTGCCATTGCAGTATTAACCATAGCAAAAATGAGACAAAGTAAAACAAAAGTAAATGACAGGTTTTATTCTTTGATGTCATTTAGGTTTGGTGGCCTAATTTAATCTGCTCTGTTCATGTTATTTTCTGAGGCTGAAATGCCACGAGTATAAAAGCGCCATATAAATAAACTTTGCTTGCTTGTTCCCACTGATAAATAATAAATAATGCAGCATGTACCATCTAACAGAAATGTTAGATCCTAGTATCAATGCATACTCCTGATCAATGCCCAATCCTGGGTTCATGACTATATCATGACCTATGGGGTTCAGGTCTATGGTACGCATAAGGCCTTAGGGCTTGCGTCATACAGAGGCCTCGATATGCTTGTGCATTCATATGGTTAGTTGTAACTCATAGTGACAATGATATCCAATCAGCAATGTTCCAACACTATCTGTTGTTGAGGCTCCATGTACCTGGACGTCATAAGCGTCCTTGGGGGCCCCGTCTCATGACTACTTTCTCTCTCTTTTGTCTTGTCGCATGATTACGCGATGCTCGTGCCATTTTTATGTATGCCTCCCCTTTTTTCTCTGAGTATATATATACTCTGCCGTTCTGATCAATAAACGTGGAAGGCCTTCTGAGTACAGACACTCTCTCTGTGGTCATTTGAGTTTCCCCCAGCCAGCTGGACTCTCAGAAGGACGGAGGGCTTCTGGCTAAGTTCACAGCTTTGGCATTGAGGTCGAACCATAGAACCTAAAACCATCATCAAACGGTCCTAACAACCTGGTGTCAGAAGTGGGATGCTGTGTTGGGAAGACTTTCTCTTCTTCTGTCTTATTACTCACACAGCATCTCAAGGTTAATGTCTGAATGTATTACATAACCCTGTAAAGGCATGAGAAGCCTCCACTGTAAGCAGAGCTGAGTTTCTCTTGACATGGGCAGGCTGGGATTCCGCCCCGTGCAGAAAAGGTTATTTTGTGCGCACTGAAAAAAAGGAGAGGATCACTCCTTTTGTCCAAATTTTGGTTTTGACAGTTAACATCTTCATAGTTTACAGAGATAAAACCACAGGACAGAAACACACAGTACCTCTTCCATACAATTCACTACAAAAGCACAAATACCTTGCATCATTACATTGTATCAGTATTTAGTATTTAGATTTTATTGTGTTTGAGGAAGCTCAAGTCTCATTTGGGCTCCCACTGGCCTCCTTGTAATGTGAAAGCTAATGGCAATGTTCCCATACATTGCCATCCCATGCAGTGCTCTGCGATTTTAGGGCGCTACATGGGTTCCATCTAAGGTTCCTTCCATTCTCTCGACCTCAATTCAGCCTGGACTTTTCCACACTGTCACTGCTCTGGATCGCCACAGCGGACCTGGCTCCTTATTGTCTTACATCATAAAACTATTCAGCAATTTGGGGGCCTTCCTGACCACAGACTAAATCTGTACACAGCTACCGGGAGATGGACAGGAGACCAACAATGATCATCCCACTTACCATACTCCTTCTTCTCCAGCCTGGAGAGCTCCCCTTCTGTGGAGGCAACTGCCAGGTTATGTCTGAATTTCCTTTTCAGGAATAGTCCTGGCATTCCAGAAGATGTAAACCCTTAAGTGTTATCTGACAATAGCAGCCTTGCACATCAAAAGCAGCACTCTGTGATCTGGCTCAAGTGCTGCTGGCAGGAGGAACGAGCAGAGGCGGGCAATAACGATGATAAATCATGCAGAAAAACTCCATGTCTAATTGCAAGTCAAAGCTAATACATTTTAGAGTGAGCTGGTTCGTCAGGACGCACTGCTCTTCAACATAACTAGAGTGCCAACTGCACTCCACACTCGAAATATTTCTAAATGGTCCTCGGCTTGATCGTTACTGGTAATTGGTATAGAACCTTTATGCAGAGGGTCCTTCAATCTTAAAAAGGTTTACAAAAATGCTTCTTTAAATAAGCACTTTAAGGAACAACAAGGTGTTCTATGCAGTTACTCTAAAGAGCCCTTTTTTGATATGTTCTTCATACTTTCAGGTTCTTCATACTTTGTTAACTTCTCGCCTGACAAGTCTTCACAGATGTGTACTTAGTTACTATATATATATAAACTAATCGAATATTCTTGTACTTTAAACCAATTATATTTTTATATAAAGTATAAAATTTTGTTGTTGTCAGTCAAGTTCCTAAAAGTTTTTTTTTATTTTATTTTCAGTCAAATTCGTATCAGTACACAATGAAATGTCTGCCACACTGCTTTTTAATTATGAACAAGCGGTCTCACTTTATACTGTATCTCAAATAACTATGTAGTTACACATGAGTAACATATTCAACAACAATGGAGCTACTGATGATTTAGTCAGTGTTACAGATGAATTACAGAAGTACAGCCTAATTACACAAGTGCATCTTTTTAATACACTTCAGATCTTTTCCAGCAATAAAAGGAAGTATATTATATATAAAATTACATTTACATTTTACATAATTACTGTGGAATAACTGTGTTGTAACAAAGTAACCTAATCACATCACATTAATCCCATTCTGTAATTACATGTAACAGCTATAGTGCTAAGACTACATATTAAAATAAGTGGACAGTTCCTGTGTAGTTGTTATATAGGTACTGTGTTATTATGGAGTGGTAAAATAGACAACATAAATATAAGCTACATGTTAGGAAAGCTGGAAGATACAGTGTAAATAGGGTCTTAATGTGAGTTATTACATGCATTTTTTTACTGCTGAAAAAAAAAGAATCTGCTGTTTGTCTGTAATTACATTTATGTTATTACTCTTGTGTAATCGCATGAGAGAGAATAGGGTGTTATATCTATTAAGATACACTTGTGTAATTACAGTAGGTGTATGTCTGTAATACATCTGTAACCGTGTCTAAATCATTAGTATTTATACTGTTGATGCATATATTGTTTACATGTAACTGCACAGTTCTTAGAGACACTTAAAATAAAGTGGGAGCTTCAGATCAATGCGTCACAATGTATCAATGCAGTTCCATAACAGCCATGTTTATACAACACTGTCTCTTTCACTGTTGGACGTGGACACTGATGGGTCAAGTCCAGGATGTTTAACAGACGGCAAAAAAAACACTTTCCTGTTTAAGGGGCGCTGCGACAAATCCAACATTCTGTTGATTCCTGCTGTCAAACTCTCAGGATGTCAATATCAGATCGCCTCTCCCTTACATCACATTTTGTTGTTTTAACACGTGAGACCATGAAGATTAGGCTTCTGAGAGCTTGAAAGGCTGAAGTGGAGCATACAGAGAAATGTCACAGGTACACTGTTAGAAATAAAAGCTCTACATTTTTCGGTCGTCAAGGTACAAACAATGGAAATGTACCCTCAAAGGCCCAACCTTAAACCTTAAATGCGGAAAAGTATTTGTACCTTTTCATAACCTAACATTTTAAAGGAGAACTACACAGTGAAGATCACACAGGGTGTGTGGAGTCAATACAACGTAGAAAATTAGAAAATATCTTCAGTGGATTATGGTACAATTACGTTCCCTGAACAAAGGTACTGAGATGTACCCTTGAGGGTTCCACCCCAGTGACAAGAGGGGTACTGCCCCAGTGACAGTTTCTTTGTGCACCTTGTGTATTTAATTTAATCATACCTTGAGTGTATTTAAGGCTCTAACAGTTCTTTAAGCATCTGTTTTTATATAAAACATTGGATAAACATGCTCAGGAACCAGGGGTCTTTCTCACAAAGCAGGAATTCTGTAGGATTAGTTTGATTGAGCTCTGGATCGTGTGTCTCACAGTGCTGGATCACTCTTTACCAGGCTACATAACCATGGCAACTCATGCTGCACACCCAACCTGTAACCAAGACAAGTTTGAGATGTCTGATCTTGAACTGCACTTGCTAAAACTTAATCCTTGTCTAAGTGAAACTTGCTCTGAGACAGACACCAGAGCTGGGCGCTTCCCAGAAATGAGAAATGTATAGGCAAAAGCTCTTTGTTATTTCCAGTACATCATCCCAATACACTGACATCAGAGGTATATTTTAGGATCTCAGTTGTTTTGTAAGTTCAGCAAGGCACAGCACATTTGTATTAGAGTTATATTTCTGGATCTTAGTCTTTTTTTTTTCTTAAGTCCATTGAGTCCAAACACATTTACACCAGAAGTACATTTTTGGCTCTCCGTCATTTTCCATCCTCCTCCGTCCAATGTATTTTTTAGCCACTGGATGAAAAGTATTTCCTCTGAGTCACTTGTCCAGTTCCATTTTGTCATTATGGAGCCATGTGGGCTATGAACACCTCCAACAAACAATACAACACAATAGCTCTTGTGTGGTCCCCCTGGAGCCGGCGAGCACAGTAGATACAAAATAACAGGCGATGCTTTCTTTTCTATACTTAGGCAGCTGAAACAAAATGAACACTCCTTCTCTCCTCTGGCCTACTTACAGCAGTCCATGCCTGTTTTACAGAGCACACCATATTCTGTCACTCGGAGGCAAAGACATCCTATCTTCTCATCAAGGCAACACACGTTCCTGTTACAAACGGGTCTGTTTCACATCATTTCTATCCATCGTTATGCTCTATGACACTGGAAATGACAGTCTCACTGAGAAAAAGTGGAGAAAGCATTACATCAGGCTTGGCATATCTACGGAAAATTTGTAGTCAGCTACTTTGTAGCTACTTTCCCAATATTTCTATTTCGCAGAATAAGTAGTGGCTACTTTTTAGCTACTTTCAAAGCTCAATTGTCAGAACGCACCAAACCACTGCATTCAACCTTGTGCCGGAAAGAAACATGCAACTGAAAAGCTGCAAATATACAAATAGACCACCAAAAAGTGCAACCAACAATCAAATGTACACACCCAAAGGCGTGATATCCAACAAAAATTTAGACTAAATTAACTAAATCATCCCAGGTTTTCTCTAACAAAAAAATCAACAAAAATAACTATACAAACCAAAAATATTGTGCAAAGCGCTGTCAACTGTTGAAATAAAACTGCTCCAATTTAAACGCTTCAGGAAGATTTAGAGACTCGTCATTCAGAGCCCCTCGTTACACTTTAGCTTCGCTTCAGCCTCAGCATTCTCATCAGTGACACGGGCTCTGTTTGGGGTGAGAATCAGGCCTGAATAATCTCTCCACTGCGGCAGAGCTGCTGTGGCTCCACAGCAGAAGTAGATTTTTAGTTTGCTGTAAAATTGTTATAACATACAGTTCTAACAGTTTTCATAATGAATGTGCAGCTGCTTATTCACCCTCTAACACTGAAGACTGATGCACAGACAATTTGGAGATGAATGGACTTGTTTGCATTTGTAAGCGCTCATCTGGTTCCCTCATACATTAATCTGAAACAAGACTTCCATTTACAGGGTTTTAAAATTTTGTGATGAATGGATCAACAGTAGCGCTCCAAAACAAACAACTGTGTCATACTTGCAGTGTGATTCTGGCGTGACTATGGCCATAAACTAACACAAATCCCATCTGCAGCCAGATGCCGCTCCACATCTCTTTCACTTTGTGTCTGGAGTCTTTTGAAGTCAGTAAGGCTCAGATCCAAGTCAAAGCCCGAGTCACCGGTATTCAAGTCAAAGTGGAAGTCCACACCTGCATCAGTCTCTCTCAATATTGATAACTACTTTCTGCTGAACACCCCGTCTCCACCTACGTAGCTGTGGTTTAACAAAGTAATGGAAAACATCACTGTGCGGGGAACGAGGCAGAGGGACCGTGAAAGGGTTTCCCCTTCCTCCTCCTTTTCAACGAACTGATCGTGGTGCCGCCCTTTTGTGGTTATGCATCATGATTTTTTTTTAGAATGTGTAATATGAAATAAAATGTATGAAATGTGTAATGCGACTGGATGAGAAGGCTTTAATTAATCACCACAGCTCCCTTCTACACCTATGCTTTCTGCGGATGTGCTCATCACGGCGCTTAAAGAAAATACAGCACGTCTTCTGGATACGCCCTCATCGCTTTTCACCACGTATTAGCTGTCGATGTAAGATTTGCTGTGCATCATGATTGCAGGGTCCCAGAAGTGATTTTTGGCTTGCGTACTGATTAAGCTCAACCCAGTGATGTCATCTGGGCAGAAAAAAGATGTCACGCATTTCATAAAGCTAATACGAAATCATTACTAATCACAGTAAAAACTGGATGTGTAAAAAAGGGCAGGTTTTATTCAATCTAGCCATTGGAATTGTGTCAAATCGCTGTAAAAATGAGGTGACCTCGCGCTAATAAGACGCAATGGGGGCAGTCGTGGGCCGGAGGTTAGTGGACTGGCCCTGTGACCAGAAGGTCGCCGGTTCAATCCCCAGTGCCGACAGTCCATGACTGAGGTGTCCTTGAGCAAGACACCTAACCCCCAACTGCTCCCCGGGTGCCATGGATAGGGCTGCCCACCGCTCCGGGCAAGTGTGCTCACTGCCCCCTAGTGTGTGTGTTCACTAGTGTGTATGTGGTGTTTCACTTCATGGATGGGTTAAATGCGGAGGTGGAATTTCCCAGTTTGTGGGATTAAAAAGTTTCTCTTAATTACATGTTTTTTTTTGAGGTAAGCATATTAATACATTAGTGCACTGTAAGACGCCATGTGTGACAAAAAAAGTCCATCTGTTTGTTCTGGGTGTAGCTATACAATCACTTTCAGTCTATCCACACTAAGAACAGCTAGAAGAAACACTCGTCTGCATTTAATCGTCATTTTTTAATTGAAGTGAAAGAAATGTGCAAATTTTAAGTCAACACTGTCAAACTGAAGTCTTTTGTAAAATGTGGCACGACTGTTTTTTCATCTGCTTCAACTTCAGTAAACAAACCTCAGTAAAACTAAATATCACCATATGTATCATGTACTGTGATAATGTCGTGTTGTATTATGATATTATGTTTCTGCCATATCACTCATTACTGATTTGAGCTGTTTTTTAAATTCCAATTCATCTAAATTATTGTTTTGTAGTTCACCTAAGTACATATTTCTATGGACCAGTTCAGTTGCTTGTTACCGCATCAAGTAATTTTTTAGGCTGAACCGATTAACCATGTTTACAGTGTACAAGAAACAGTATCTCCAACTGCCAAACGAAATGAACAAAAGAAAACCCATGAAAACTCATTTTATAGTTACTAACACGGCAGCGCATAAAGAATCAATATGAACTGGGGTTATTTATATATTTAGTTTTATATGGATTTATATGGTTGGTTAGTGTAGTGGGTAACACCTCTGCCTTCTACACTGTAGACTGGGGTTCAATCCCCCACCTGGGTAAACACCCTACACTATACCAATAAGGGTCCTTGGGCAAGACTCCCAACACCACCTTGGCCTCCCTGTGTAAAAATGATCAAACTGTAAGTCGCTCTGGATCAGAGCGTCAGCCAAATGCCGTAAATGTAAATTAAAATTGTTGAGAAGTTACAACATCCCACCTAAATGATTCTGTCTGGGTAATACTTTAGTTGGTTTTAACTCACGATTATGTGTCTAATCCAAGAATTCCTTGTTCGAGAATCAACAGATAAACATTAGAAACTTGGAAAATGTAATAGCAGCTATAACTTATTATTACAGCTGAGAAATATGACATATTGAATAAAAATATTTTTAAAAAGTTACATATTAAGACTTCAAAAATAAAATATTTATTTTTTGACATCTGATAAGCTGAAACAGACAAAGTAGTGCCACATTTACAAAATACTTATGAAAATTATGAAAACAGTGCTTTATATTCAACATTTTACACACTGTGCTGTAATAAATCCAATTAAACTGGACTAATTATGCTCTTTGTAATCAAACCTATGGTTGAGAAGCGTTGTTTAAATACTGATCATGTCCACAGTTTACTCAGAAAAATATAGTGTGGCATAGTTTATGTCGATAACGATGATTATTGCCATACTGCCCAGCCCTACTTAACGTTACACTATTTCTGGCCTCTACTTTTATTTTACAAAGAGGAATATACTGAAAAAGTTTCACTGCCCTAACATTAGCCAGCCCTTTTCAACTTTAGCTGACCACCAAAAAGCCTATGTCATCGTCCAACGGCAGGCACCAGGTCACACATGGACACATTCATATGAACTCAAAGTCAGGCAAGCGAGATGTGGGTGGAGAGCTCAGAATGAAGACAGCACCTCTCAGGAAACTGCCGCATGATTGTGATAAGCTTTTTGTACATAGACAAACTCTTTTCCATCGCCTGTTGAGTCTAATTCTGATGCAATGACATCATTACTCAACACAAACATGATGTGCAAAAAGCCATGTTCCTCATGTGTGTCACACAGTCAGTGGGTCTGCATTATTCAGAGAAAATTTAAAGAGATGTCCATCAGCAGGTGGACCATTAAGAATCTTTTGAAGGAAAGCTTAGAAAACAATCCTACTCGGAAATGCACAGGCGAATTCATTCTGCATTTCCTAATGAGCGTCATGAACATGACCCAGGCCATACGCGCAATATTGCAATAACACTATGCATTACAGAAGCAATCCAGCCATGTCAATCAAACACAGAGTAGAAATCGTGTACAGAGCAGTAAAGGCTCTCAGTGCAGGCCTTGGGAAAACCAGACGGCTCCCAGTTTTTAAAGGAAACCGTGTTTTTAAAGGCTTTGTCCTTCTAAGATGTAGGCAGGCCTGCATAAAGCCAGGTCTGGGCCCTTAAACGTTCTAATAATTGGGTTCCCATCTTAAGTCAAAGAAACAGTTCAAGATCTGCATCTGTCTGATTCAATGTTTGCATTTTTGTAGATAATACATACACTCACCGGCCACTTTATTAGGTACAGTTCAGTTGCTTGTTAACACGAATAGCTGATCAGCCAATCACACGGCCGCAGCTCACTGCATTTAGGCCTGTAGAGGTGGTCAGGACAACTTGCTGAAGTGCAGACCGAGCATCAGAACGGGGAAGAAAGGGGATTTAAGGGGCTTTGAACGTGGCGTGGTTGTTGGTGCCAGACGGGCTGGTCTGAGTATTTCAGAAACTGCTGATCTGCTGGGATTTTCACACACAACCATCTCTAGGGTTTACAGAGAACGGTCAGAAAGAGAGGAAATGTCCAGTGAGCGGTCAGTTGTGTGGATGAAAATGCCTTGTTGATGTGAGAGGTCAGAGGAGAACGGGCAGACTGGTTCCAGATGATAGAAAGACAACAGGAACTCAAATAACCACTTGTTACAACCAAGGAATGCAGAACACCACCTCTGAACACACAACACGTCGAACCTTGAAGAAGATGGGCTACAGCAAAGGGGGTCCAACCTTTCACTAGCGAGGGGTACCTAATAAAGTGGCCAGTGTGTGTATAGTGCATACATCAAATACTACAGTTAGTACCTGTCATAGATAAGATATCTTTAGACAGGATGTTATGTACTTTTAACTGCTATGGTGAAATCATGTAATTTTTCATATGTGCTTAGTGTGAGGCATTATTTTGTTTATATGAGTTTTATAGAATGTTTATTACTGATGCATGACACAATTTGATTGACTAAGATGATGAAGCTGAAGCTGCTGTGAAGCTGAATGAAGCTGCTGTGCAACGTACACTGTGATCTGATATCCTGTTATTTTGGACTACTAATATGAATGTGAATATGCTGTGATTTCACACATGCGTACTGTAGTCTGCAGCCTTTTCTCTTACTTTAAAACCCTTTTGTTACTGCTTCATGCTTTCTGTATCAATGCATCGCAACAAATCAGGCTCCACGCTGGCGGTAACAGGTGTAGCGTGATGAGACAGTTAAGTGTGTGTATCATCTTATAGAAAAGTAGCAAGTTAAAAACATTATGACAGTGTATTCTGCACCTTCATTAAATGGCCAAAACAGACTCAAAACAGAATAGCCACATGCAGTCTAACAGCGTTTTGATACAAGGCTGGAAGCGCAAACATAGTAGAAACACGGCCATTGCAGATATTACATGTCTTTATTTTCCGCTTTGAAACAGTTCCACATTGCAGACGTTTCTGAATGCACCTCACTGCTGCAGGTTGTGGATAATCTGAAAGTCTTAAATATGCCAAAAAATCAAACCTGGATCAGGCTTAGTTCAGCTGACAGTGATTCATTAAAATATGCCAGGATTGGCTATGACCACACATGTACCTCCCTAATATCTCCTTTTTGGAACCACATTTTCTCTGTACATAATATTTATAATACCTTCTCTTAATGTTATTGATGTTTTCTGATCACAGTGCTAGGCCTCTTGGGCCCCCTCTAGTGGCAACTTTCCCCTTTTCCCCTGTATGGGCGCACCTGGACGTAGGGCAAGAGTCCTTAAGAGCATTAACCTTCCGAGCGAGCGTCTGGGACAGGTTTGTGCCACGCACTGGCCGAGCATGTTTCATACCTGGTGAGAAATGCTCTCCTCTGTCATGTTGGACAGAACAACCACATGTAATATGAATGGTCTCAGCCCATATCTCAAAAAATCATGTGCGCCCTCTTAAATCCCAAAATAGGACGTGGGACACCCTATAGCCTATAAATGACCACAACACTGCATGTGGCCCAGTTGGGTCAAGGCCAGTGTTCTTAATGGCTTGGTTCAGGTACATTGGAAGCTGGGACAGAGCAAAAACACTCACATGTGAAGGAAACCTGAGAGTGATTTAATGCTGAGGTTGAGGGGTTGGGGGGCGGGTACCTTGGCTGGTTCTCACTGCTGTTACACAACTCCGCACCTTAATCACCCTGGCAGAATCAAGCCTTCAGAGCGATATCACTGCTCCGCTCTGTGAAATGCTTACATAAAAAAACAGGAGGAGGAAAAAAGAAGAGGATTAAGCCTAATTTGACTAATTCAAGTGTTCAGGCCTTCTGTGGAGGATTAGGGGGTTTTGTTCACTGTAAGTTTACCCTATTGCACTTGCCCTCTATTTCTTCGTGCTTTAGAGCCCACAGCTGGAGATGAGAAGCTGAATTTATGCAACAGTAATGTGCCAAATAATGAGGACTGTTTTCTTTGCTTTCCTTCAAGTTCAATGAGATGATGATCCTCCAGTGCCAAGACATAAAGCACGATAAATAAATGTGGTTTGTTTTAGTCTCGCATTCCAAAGAATTACTACATCGTCACAACACAGTGAAATGTCATTTTTAGGATCTGTGCCCAACAATATTTTTAACAAAATAACTCCATACACCACAAGTAGCTTTTGGCAGACTGACAGTGTGCTGGCAGTTTGGTTCAGCAACATTCAACTTAGACGTAATGTAGTTGTTCGCTGGCTCAAAATCTGGGGGCAAAACTACCAAACCCACCAAACGACAAAGACAAACCCCTCTGTTGTATCGTCTTAGAAAACGGGCGTCTATCTAGATTGGAAATAATCACATCAGACCGCATCATCTCATGTGTTATTCCATGAAGCAAGCATTTTCCAGCAGGGCTGCAGGCTCATAGTGACCAGCTCCAGCAACCCAGACTGACCACTGGGAAACCTTGGGGGGGGGGGCGGTTTTCGGGGCGGGGGGGTGACTCTTTCATATTTCTTTATTTTATTTCTACTGCATCTTTCTTTTTCTGAACGTTACATGTTGTAATTTTTTTCTTAAAAAAAACATGACTTTCATTTTCTTTCCCTGACGTCACTGTTCATTTTTAAAGTTTTATTCTTAAATTGACCAATTTTATTTTTTTCTTTTTGATGGAGTTTTTTTTAAACATTAGATGCTATAATTTTTTTTCTTTAAAAAATGTTTTTAAAAAATGACGTCACGTTTTTAAAAAGTTTTATTTGTATTTGTTTTTAAAATGACCAGTTTTATTTTTTTCTTCTTGATGGAGTTTTTTTTTCTTTATTGTCTTTCTGTTTCTCTTCATTAAAAAAATACAACTGCTTTTTCAACCTTTTTTTGTTTTTTTTTCCTGAAGCTCATTCCAATCTGTCATGCGTGTTATTTTTAATAGGCAGGCGGGCTGTGGGGATTGGCCGCGCACGCAGCAGCTGCTGGGGGCGTTTCCCACTCCTCCGCTATATGAAGCCACGCGCAGCGCAGCGCAGACCAGCCGAGGAGCTTCTCACTGCGCCTGATCCGAGACGCGCAACCGCGAGCGAAGCCCGGACACTTCCGAATAAACTTCCACCATGAAGCCGCGCTACCAGCTGCTGGGCGTGCTGTTGGTCTTCTGCAGTCTGCGTGTGGACTTGCTGACGGAGGCTTGTTCCTGCGCGCTGTCCCACCCCCAGGACGCCTACTGCAGCTCCGACATCGGTAAGACCCGCTTCAGCGCCGCGCTGGTAACGGCTGCGCTCTCATGCGGGAGCAGCAGCCAGTTTCGTGTTATCCTCGTGTTTGACCGTCCAGCCTGCGGAGCTGGACACTCTAGCTCGGGTCACTGGAGGGAGAGGCTTTTGTAACGACGCAGGTCACTTGCTTAAAACACGTCACCACACCTGCACACTGTAAACGTTACGACACAAACCTGGCGCGTTCCTTAGTAAATACGCACGGGTCACGACTGTGAGAAACTTAGTGTTTCGCTGCAGCTGGACGCAGGGAAGGTGGTAGGAGTTAAGCGTAACCATGGCAACAAGCCCCAGTGGGCTGCGTGTTGATTTTTTCTGGACGAATGACCACTTACTGAAGGGTGGGCAGGCTGTTACTTAGCTGGATAGTGATTTTACTAGAAGCTGGACACCTCCGCCCATGCCTATGTGGAACAAACTGGGCGCAGAGCGCAGCTTTGCGGGTCTTTGTGGGCCAGCGCTACTTTATCGGATAGAAACCAGTAGAGAGCTGAGCGTTTCAGGAGCTTCCACCTCCTCATGGACTGTCACAACACCTGTTAAACCTTTAAAGTCTTTCACCTCGTGATATCAACCCATCAGGAAAACACAGAAAACCAGTAGTGACTACTGGACACCACCAGAAGCTTTTGATGGTTTCTCTGGTGTTTTCTCAGCAGGGCGGCTTTAGTTCACATGATTACGCTTTGTGGCCTTCGTAGCAGAACGCTTTCAGATTCCTGTGCAGTTATGCTGGAGTGCTGCTCTGCCCTGATCCTGGTGTTGTTTTTCTGCTGTTCAGATACACTGGCTGGCCACTTTATTAGGTTTGTTTGTTTACAGAAATAGCTGATCAGCCAATCACACGGCCGCAACTCACTGCATTTAGGCGTGTAGAGGTGGTCAAGGCGACTTGCTGAAGTGCAGACCGAGCATCAGAACGGGGAAGAAAGGGGATTTAAGGGACTTTGAACGTGGCGTGGTTGTCAGTGCCAGACGGGCTGGTCTGAGTATTTCAGAAACTGCTGATCTGCTGGGATTTTCACACACAACCATCTCTAGGGTTTACAGAGAACGGTCCGAAAAAGAGGAAACATCCAGTGAGCGGTCAGTTGTGTGGATGAAAATGCCTTGTTGATGTGAGAGGTCAGAGGAGAACGGGCAGACTGGTTCCAGATGATAGAAAGACAACAGGAACTCAAATAACCAACCAGAATCTATGAGGAACGTTTCCAACACCTTGCTGAAAGTCTGACATGAAGAATTAAGACAGTTCTGAAGGAAAAAGGGGGTCCAGCCTTTTACTAGCAAGGGGTACCTAATAAAGTGGCCGGTGAGTGTATAGCCCAGCTTTTATTCCTTTACCAGGAAAACGATGACTTTGACAAATAGCATGTGGACAAATTTTCAGTTGTTCTATAGAACAATAAAGCCTTGATTGCTTGGTGCAAATAATTCAGAGCAAGTAGTTGTTTAGAAGGTTAGAAGACCACAGCGAAGTTCATTCCCTTGTAATAAAAGAATTATTAGAATAAAACAGGATATTTTAGGATTCCTATAGGATCCTAAAGAAAACTAGAACAGTTACTGTATTCTAATACCGTGTACACAAGTACAGATTACTATAAGACTTTATACAAACATAACATTTTTATACAGGAGTGAAGTTGTAGGAATGCACAATGATATCAGAATCATATTGGCATTGGCAGATCATTAATAAAAATGGGATGGAAACGAACATGTTACATTCCCCCTTAATGCTTACTCTGACAGATGTAGCCCAGCTTCTACAGTTTGGAAATGTTTATGTATTGGTAAGAATTCCAGCCCAGGATTCCCATATTGGTGCATACCTTACAAGTAAAGCTATAAAGTTATTATTATAGGTCACTGTCTTATTAGGTTTTTTATGTATGGGTCCAGTGGGTGGTTGAGAGATGCTGTTGTGAGCTGCATTCCAGACCACATATGTATTCATCCATCCATCCATCCATCCTTTACCGCACATACAATACCGACCCACAAATAGAACGAGGAGATACTGAGGTCACACAATTGGAGTCAACTATGGCTATAGTTACAGACAGCCGATTTAACCATCAGAGAGAAGGTCTGGATGTTACAAGCGCATTTCCCCGCTCTTCTCGTTTTGGCCTGTAAGTGATCTTTGTCCTAGCAGTGAACCGTGCTTGAAGCTCAACGTAAAGGTCGTGGCAGAGAAAACAGGAAGCACTGCATTTCTTAAACATATGGCAAGTGTTTCCAAGTACCACCTCCACCTTGTGGTCAACCACTGATGTTCCACATAGCACAGCGTTCTTGCTAAGCATAGACGGGAATCCAATCGCTCTCTCGCTCGTTTATTTGTGGTAACACATGCACTAAATCGCGTACACTCCCGACTGGGCTCGCTTTCCTCAGCCACGTTTATATAGGCGGCGGATCAGCCGCTGCCTTTCATCTGCTTTAATCTGCCCCTCATCCTGCTGGCCCTGAAAAAGCCGGGGCTCTTTATGATGCTGCAGGCACGGGTGAGCCCCGCGAAAATCCCTTTTTTCAAGGTCTTCTTTGGTTCTGAACAACTGCCCAGAGCGACACGAGCGCATCTGTTGCCGCCTCGCTGCTCTACTCCTACGACTGTGCGGCATCCTCAGTTAAAAGGGTGTCAGATCGCTCTTCCCCTGCATGAGATAATTCACAGTCAACCACGCAGAAGGTCTTCTCTTGAGACATCGTTTTAGTCTGTCGCGCATGGATATGAAAGAGACACCACCGTTAACACCCTGTCACTGTAGCAGGTGTCACTAATTCTGGTCCGGGAAGGCTAGAGTGCAGCACAGTCAGTTGACTGCCCTTCTCAAACACTCCTGATTCAATTCAGCAGAGGGCTAGACTCCGGCCCTCCAGACTGATGACCCCCCCAGGACGTCATCTTCAGGTCCATTAATTCTGTATGTTGGCACGAAACTGTTTTAACTATTGTAGGTTGTAGCTGTGTTTGTGCCCAGATTATTTGCTTGTACAAACATTTAGTTTCTTTTTTTTTTATCTTTTGGCAAGAGCCAATAAGGAGATTGGCAGATATAGAGTCTATGCATTCCCTTTGCATGTGCAAACATATTGCTGAAATCATGTCAAAACACATTCACTCAGGCATCTGTTGGAAAAAAAGATGCAGCATATCCGCTGCTGTATTAGTGTCGAGCCTCGGATATTTTCAAGCTTCAATAGTGGAAGTCTTTTATTTTTCACGAATATGAAAAATTCCACATTTGCTTGTTTGCTATTTCAGCTTTTTTCCTACAACACTGAAATCTGTGTGGACCTTTCAGTGCTCAGGGGGAGGGCTAGGATCTTAATTTAGACTCTTGCAAAGGTAAAAGCTTAATTGACATGATACATGACTCTTCCTCAAAGAACGCCGAAAAATGAATTGCACCGTACAGCTGGCTGCTTTGCTCTGGGTGTTTATGAAATGTCTCGTCTTTTAACTTCAAAGGCAACACAGAGGAAGATGGCTCAGCCACATTTAGGCAGCCAGTACTCTGCAATCAACAGCATTGTGATGAATCATAAATGTCATCTTAAGTGATTCCCTCCTATCGAGAAGCACAAAGCCAGGGTAGAACAGCCTGGAAAGCTTCTTTAGATGGACAGATGGATAGATGGATGGATGGACGGACAGACGGACAGATGGACGGACAGATAGACGGACAGATAGACAGATAGATAGATAGACAGATAGATAGACAGATAGATAGATAGATAGATAGATACTTTATTGATCCTGAAGGAAATTTAGAAATTTATTGGCCATAATTCTTGGCGCTCACTCCAGAAGTTTTGCCATCATTAGATTGTGGTGCTGTTAACTATAGTTAAATTACGCTGGGATTAACGTACATTTCCTCAATTAACCCCCTTTTCTAGAATAAGTCAATTTCCTGCCTACATGACTGCATCACATACCTTCAGCTTAGGGTGTAACGGGGTTAATTTTGCACATAGACCCACTTGGCAAGGCTGTGGACAGGACTGAAATGGTCTATTCAGTGAGGGCTTTTATGCACCAGATTAGTGTTTTGCCCTACACTTTGGCCTCTGAGGTTTAAGATCCTGCCAAAGCAGCCCAGCCAGGCTGGTTAGGGGGTGGAAGGACGAGGGTTCGTAAGGCTTTGGGCAGAGGGTGATGTGGATTGTACCATGCAGGAGCGTCTCTGGCAACAACGTCTTAGCCAGATGCCGGGAGAGAGTGTTACTAAGCATTGAGGATAATATAGGATAAGGAACTAACAAGCTATGTAGGGTGACTTGGATTCGGTTGGGACTTTCAGTCATCCTAAAACAATGCATTTTAAAATAGTGGCCATTTCCTTTTCCACGTATGCCTGCTCCTTCTTTTCTAATTTGACTAAATCGATTATAATGCTACTAAATACTTAACAGTGCTGCTTGTTCTTACTTAATATAATGAGACAAAAGTGCATTCAAAGTGCAATCAAACAATCTGTAGCACAGGGGAACTAATTTTGGTGAGTGGTACACTAAGGCTCATTAAGACTGTGACTGCCCTCAGTCACCCATACAAAAATCTAACTGGCTTAAATCATGTCTGGAATGTTCCCTCTCTTTGTGAAATTGCAACCTGTACATACGCATGTAAGATGCAGCATGTCCTACACCGGTACACGTATCCTTACAGTGATATTATATTACTACAGCTTACAGTAGCAATGTGTAGTTTTATATTTATCCTATATTATCCTGTGAAACACTAATTTGCAATCTATAAAAGAAAAACTTCTAAAAGCTTGTGAAATTTTAACCGAGTTGCTATGGTACTTTGATGTTTATGTGCCGGATTAGTATATAAATGCTTCATGTCCTTTATGAATCATACTTTTCTGCAGGGAAGGATTTTATTGTTTGTGTCATAATCCAGTTACCTTTCTCGTAGCAAAACGACACAAACGTTCTCAAATGTGCAACTCGTTGAGGCATGAATATGTATACAGCAGCACACACACAACTCTTGGTTGTAATATTTTACTTTGTTCAACTTTGTTGGGGCAGTCGTGGGCTGGAGGTCAGGGAACCGGCCCTGTGACCGGAAGGTTGACGATTCAAACCCCAGTGCTGAGAGTCCATGACTGAGGTGTCCTTGAGCAAGACACCTAACCCCCAACTGCTCCCCGGCTGCCGCGCATAGGGCTGCCCACCGCTCCGGGCAAGTGTGTTCCCGTGTGTGTGTGTGTGGTGTTTCACTTCACGGATGGGTTAAATGCGGAGCTGGAAGTTCCCCGTTTGGACTAAAAAAGTATCGCTTAAATAAAACTCATCAATCAAACCGAATTGTGCACGGACTATATCATTACACCCCTACATAGATTTTTACTATAATAGCTTATAGCTCTCTAAAACTAAATAAGATCAGAAAAGATGAGAAAAGATGAGACTTTACTGTCATTGGCGTTACACCACGAAACTCTGGTAGCTCTCAGAGAAACCAGTAGAGGAAAAACCACACACACAGATAATTTTGCACGCCAAAGTACAGAGCTTAAGGTTTCGCAAACACTCCCTTGAATTTTGCAGTGCAATCATTAAGATTATTGTGGCGGCTCCAAACTGAAGGCTGGTGGTTTAAACTTTTACTGATAATTAGAAAACTATGGCTGCGTTGGAGAGAGTATTAGGAGGGTTGGTTGGTGGAGGAGTGGCGATGGAAGAGCCCAGGGTTAATGGATTATGCAAAGCACAAACTCCGTCTCAGGAGCAGACCTGCTGCTTTCCACATGCTTTTGAACTCTTACGCTGCCACCAGCCGTCAGGCAGCCAGATGGCTTTGCTATCCCACTCTCTTGTGTCTTAGTCAAGTTCAAGGGTTGACCCTCAGTGTTTGAAGGGTGGGTTCAAGGCAGCATGCCCTGGCCTTTGGATACATGACTGTACCAATCTGCTGTGGCTGTGGAGTACAGAACAAAATGAATGTTCTTCCTAGCTAGATCTACTAGTAGTAGAAAGCCAAAGGTGCCCGAAGACCCGAAGGCAGGTTAAATATTCAAGCAGCTGCCACATTTAGTCATGTAGTAGCTGTGTGGCTGAGTGGGCGTCCTGACTCAGTCCACTTTGTTCTCTAGGTGTAAATTAGAAATGCTGGCTACATGGACCTTGTAATGTTCAGTAGAGCTGCAAAGATCTGTGGTTTAATGTGACATAAGACAGGCTTCATCCTCAAAAAGACAAACCTAGCCCTAATTACTGTGTATACACCAATTTAATAACCCATGTCACAGTCAAAGTCGTGATCAACATCAGTGATTTGGTCTTGAGAGGCTTTCAGAGCAGCTAAGTTCTGTGATCTTAGGGGACAGACAGAAAACGAGCAATGACGCTAGAGAAAACGCTAGAACTTTCTCTCCCCTCTGGGCCTTGTCTTTGGGAGCAGCCTGAGGAATGCAAGTCTTAAGGAAATGTGGGAAGGAAATTCCTACGAGGAAAGATAACAAACATCTTTGCTGCTGTGAGATTCCTCTGTCACCTCTCCTCTTTCTCTCTTGGCTTCTCCCTCTTTTTCTCTGGGGTCAGCAGGAGCAGGTGAACTTCACACTCTGTCTGGTGTTTAAGAGCTGATAATGCTGAAAGGAGGGGGGTGTTTGGGAGCAGAGTCGGGCACGACAGGAAAAGTTTATTCATGGCACAGATGAGCCGCGTCTTTTATAAAAGGGATCTGATCATTTCAACCAGTCGGCGAGGAGACGTAAACCAAGCCACAGACGTTTTGACTATTTGCCCTGTCTTGCTACTGTTTATGTGAAAGGCAGTCGGATAAGATCTTGGTCTTGTGGCTGTTGAGGCTGCTTGGGCTCATGTGGGTTTGTCTCACACAGGGAGATGGTGTAATGCTGACATGCCCTCATTCACTGCTCTCGCAGGAGACATTTCAGTTTCTCACCAAAGGAAGGCAGACAGGAAGATAGATTGGAAGATTGGAAGATGCCTTCTGAACAGATTCCATTTTGATAATTCAAAATCTGGATAGTAGTACGTCTAGATACCATAAGAATCCCATAAACGCTGGCCCGGAGTCCCCTGCAGATGAGTTACTAGGACGGTAGATAATGCTGCTCTGTTGTGTAAGTTACATATCAGAGCTGGTTTACATTCTCATAAATATGCCTGGGCTTAAGCTGTGTCAGTGTCCTATATTTGTTGTTTATTGCCTTTCTGCCCGTCTACGAAATCAACATGAAACATGCAGGCTGTCTCCACTGGTTTATGTGTGGTATTGCATATCCAAACACTAAGTTAAACAATAAAGCTCTCATTCATTGCCTGCTCTTTGTCAAGCTGTCAGACTGAATAATCAGATGAAAAGAATAGCTTGATCTTTCACGCCAAGGTGGAACGAAAGCTTGTAGCCACTAATCATCATGATGTCATTTGTCTAATGCCGACTGGTAGCTGTTCAGTTTCATTCATTCATAACTTTTTTGAGTAAACCATTCCTTTAATGTCATTCTTAAACAGTACATGCCATACTCGAATATTATTTATGTTAATATTTTGTTCAACCAGACACGGAAAGGAATCTTCCAAGTTTCATTACCGTGTGCTTAATAAACACATGTAGAGCGATTTTTCATATGCATCCAGAATGTGAGTGCTGGCTGCTTGCCTAGAGTTTGTCAAGGTAATAGTTTTTATCAGGCTTTAAAAGGCAAGAGGTGACATCAGTCAGCACTCCTACCATTTCATCCAACCCCTGAACTCAGTTGGTGGAAAAGCAGCTATTTAAATCTGTTTACCGCTGCTGTTCTGGCTTTGTTCTGTTTAATCAGAAGCATCTGGGTTTCTGCTACTGCTCCCTCTGCAAGAGACTCAAGTTGTCTGTATGACATTAACCAGGACGTGCTCGTGTGCTTTGTTCACAGTGATCCGAGCCAAAGTGGTGGGAAAGAAACTACTAAAGGACGGACCTTTTGGCACCATGCGCTACACAGTCAAGCAGATGAAGGCAAGTCAACAGGACTATTGTGCACGACAAGAAAGTCCCATTAAACTGCTCATGCACTACGACAACACTACTGCAATGCTTTTGTACCACTATATCTTACACCATCTTCTAGAAGTACAGGAGAACAAGCAACACAAAAGTACGCAGGTTCACTGAGCCATTAAATGGAGGGGCAGTGTATGCAAGCTTGATTACGAAATGCTGCACACTCCAAGTGCATGACTAAACACGAGAAAAGTCACTTGACTAAAACAGGTGCAGACTGCAGGACAGACCCACACCACGTCTTCTGCATGGACACATCTACGGCTGCTAGATTCAGATGTTTTTGTACTGAGGCTCTGTTAGGAAGGCAGAGGCCACTGTACAGTTAAAAAAAACAACAACAGAGGAAAAGCCTAACTGTGGGCTTTTCCTCTGGTGTAAGTATTTTCAGAGCGCTCTGAATTAGCTATGATGTTATCAGACATGTCCATATCTTTCTGTTTGTCTCACTGAAGTTTAACTACAACAAAAGACTCACAATACCTAGAAAAGAAATTCCCTGGAACTGCTCACAGCTCATGTTTTTCCCATAAATGCTGGAGGGTTAAGCTTGGCTGGTCTGTCCTATTTTTTTCTGAAAATGGTGCATCTAAGCAGGGATTTCCTTTTGCTCCTTAGACAAATAAATCACACTGGCCAAAACAACAATTCTCAGGATAAACATTTGCACTGCCTATAGTCGCCTAGTTCGCCTGAACTCAATAAATTAGGTAAAAAAAAAAAAAAAAATCTTATTTGAGACACGGATGAAAAATTCTTGTAATTTGTAAATTCTTGTAAACATGTAATTTTGCTTTTTTCTAACATGTGATATCAATGACATGCATCTGGATGGTCTTAAGGAACTTTGGTCAAATTTGGATAACTTTTCACACAACTCAGACATTAATGCTTTACTCACTCTTCCCTCCTATAGATGTACAAAGGATTCACCAAAATGCAGCACGTCCAGCACATCTACACAGATGCTTCTGAGGGCTTGTGTGGAGTCAAGTTTGACCTTAACAAATACCAGTACTTGATCACAGGTGAGATTGAGCTATATGATTACTAAAACACTGATCAGCTTCAGCCAAATGCTCTGTGAGGATCTCTTGATTGTCCTATAACTACAAAATCAGAAATTACACCTTTTAGAAATAAAGTGCAAACGGCAAAATTGTTATTGTAGTGACAGTAGAGGTCCCTAAAAAGTGACTGAAGGTCTCAGTAGTAGCAAGCCATTTGTGGGCATGCCCTCTCCTTCACCCAGGGTAATGCATGCCCCACACTACAGAAGCAAAGTTGCTAACGGCAGCCGAACTTTGCTTGGCTTAATTGCCCTAGACCCCCACCCAACCACCCAGCGGCACACACAGTTGCTGCAAGTGACAAACGTTCCCCCTGTTTACACACAGGGCCCGCCGTTTCCTTTCCTCTGGCCTGCAACACAGCATGAAGAAAATCCCGCACATATTTAACAGTCTGCAGGAAGTTCTGTTGGGGCAGGTTGGAGGCATGTTAAAAGCAGTGGAATGGCCACATCCACACAAGCTCCTCCTGCAGAATGAAGAGTATACTTTGACAGTGTACCTGACCGTGCTCAGCCAAGAAATTTGTAGTTACTGCTGTGAGGTCGAGCTGCCAACCCTTGGCATTTAACCTCCTGAGAAACTGCAGCTTTGTTTGGAGTATGTATATAGCTAATTGAAATTGGACTTGCACTTCAAAAAAACTACACCCAATGTATATGTGACCTTTCACGCATAAAAATAAGCAACATTTGAAATGAATAATATGATAAAAATTTTTCATTAGGCTGAATGGGATTATTGTAAAAGTTATGTAACCCTTTTCCAGCCTTGCCAGCAGTTGCTGTGAAATACTGTGTTTGTGGGTGGAGCATGGATAAGTCAATTACAGAACTACACCAGTTTACATTTGGCTGGGAGTCACAAACTGAAGCTATCCGAGAGGTTTAATACTTACATAAGGCAATGGCAAACAGTATAAAGGCCTCGATTGCTGGAGATCAGCTTGAGTCACATACTCGTCATGCACCACAGCCTTACCTCCTCTGTCCCTCTTGGACACAACACGCCAGCCTTCTTGCATGCATTTCATTTGGGTCCATAATTGGGTCTTTCATCCCAGGAGACCAGTATCAGCTCTTTTTATGAGCTTTTTTTAACACCATAAGATCAGACAGATGATGAGTTTTGCTTTGATCGCTCCATGTGTGCTCCCCACGTGACAAAGTTTGTGGGAGCGAGCACCACTCGTGAGCCTGATGAGATCTTTTACCAGTGTCTAAAATAATCTCACCATATGTATAAGCTACCACAAGGGAGACAGCATACAGCCACGAGTCTACTGCCATGCCAGTGTGGCTCCAAACCAGAGCTGGGCTGGTGCACCTGTTGCAGAGGTTGGGGTCCTGTCATAGGTGATAAGCCGCAAACTGCCAAAGGCTAAAAATAACTGCTAAAGGACCTTTTGTAGAATCAGGATATAGAGGGAGGCAGTTTTATCTAATGGCGCAGTACAAGATTGGTTTACCATAGCTAACAGGCCTTAAACTCCTATGACCTAAATACTGCGTATTTATGTAACATACTGATTATAAAATGCATAAAAATATGTTGCATGTGATACTCAATCCTAAGTCTTTGAGAGCTAGCGTGCCTGCGGTAGTGTAGAATTGATACGAGGACCAGATCTTTCAACTCGTGCAGTGTTAAAGAACCTTTTTAGGAAACCGAAGCTGTTCACCCTTCAGTAGAGTGAGCAAAATAAGTCTCCTCGAGAAACCGGATTGCGTTCGTGGGTTTAGTGTTGCGTGTGCAAAGTATGCCCTATGAATAATTTTCTAGTTTTGACGTAAACCGGTCAGCTCTAATCTCATCCTAACTATGCGTTCCTGATCTCCGTCTGTGTCTACGCTTAATTTTTTTTCCCAAACTTTAAAAACCTACCTAAGAAAAAACCTGCTGCTCCTACTTCCCATGTTGGTGATTGTGGCAAAACATCTGTCCATGTCTTAAAATCAGCATCAGTAGGTTTGTACAACGGAATATTCCCAACTCCCCGCCATATAGTTTATAGTTATGCTTGAGTATAGTAGAGAGGTGAGAGTCTTGGACAGGTGGATGCCAATTATGCCACACTCTAGTTCTCAGATAGGTCTGATCAGCAGGTTCATCTGTATTTTGGGCAATGTTTAATCACATTTACAATATGATTTAAATAAAAAAAAATATATATATATTTTTCCCCATTCAGACTTTGCTGGATGTTTGATTGAACTTTCTTTGGTAGTAAATATTTTCAATATTTTAACTGTATTCCCTGGGACTCCACAGGTCGTGTTTATGATGGAAAGGTCTACACGGGGCTGTGCAACTTCAATGAAAGGTGGGAGCGTCTGTCTCTCGCCCAGAAGAAAGGAATCAACCATCGCTACCTGCTGGGCTGCAACTGCAGGGTGAGTGGTGGTGGCTGTGCAGCACCAGGGCTGAAGGAGTTGGGGCATGCAGGGCAGGAGAGTGACCGCCCACTCGGTACTAGTCGCAGGGGCAGGGGCCGCGGCCGGGGTAAAGCCAGGAACAGGCTTTTGTTCAGACACAATACACTACTCTGATATGCTGGCATTTCAACATGGATCGCCACACACACACATACACTTGAACACAATGTCTTAGCTAGTTGTACACCAGTGAACCAAAGTTCTCCTTTACAGAAGGCAAAGTGACTACACTCAGTTTAGTGTATGCAACAAAACCTAATTCTAGGTAATTTAATAACAGTGGCAAAGAGCTTGTAATAGATGTCAAAGTCCAGATGTTGAGCAGTCTGATCAAACTGGTGGTTCTCTGCCACCGTTGGCTGTTTGCCAAAAGGATGAATCCCTTTATTTTGTCCTCAACCCATTTAAACAGACTGTAGTTAGACTGTACTATGGAAAATGTAGATAGAGATGTCAGAGCTTGTAAAGTTAATGGATGATATACAGTTCCACAGGAACTATAAAAGCACTTAACCAGACCATGATTACTTTCCCTGTCAGTTTAATCCCAGGACAAGAGGACATACTTGCATGTGAGACCTGTCCCCTACTGGCTGATCACTCTTTCTTGCCTTTATTCTGAAATCCTACACTAGACATGTGCTGCTCTATACGTCACCTATGAGGAAACAAAGTGTGAAAAATGGCCCAACGTTAAAAAAGCCCCAACGTTAAGAACCTGTGAAGGTGTGCGTGTGAGCATGAATGTTACTCACACACCGGCTTATCCGTACTCTTCATAGCTCAATGCTTGCCTCATACTTTACTGGTACTCCTACCATATCATTACACATGGCTTTGACTGACAACTTCTTCTTTAGCAAATTATTATTCAGGGCTTCTGCATGCCAATCCCACATGCCCATTTTCTGTCTGAGTCACAAAGAACTCAGTGTTAGACAGACTGCTCAAATAATGCATCTGAATAATGTAACTTCTAAGCCAGGACATGCATCGTCCTTGCAAGCTACACACCAGCTTTAAAGCACCTAAAGTACACACATATTCTTTGAACACCTGTCTATCAGAGAGCCTCAGCCTGTCTTAACACGAGCCTTCTGGCACAGAGTCCTTTCAAAGAGTTTGTCACAGGTGTATGTGAAGAAACATGTCCTTCTAAGGCATTTCGAGCAGCGTTCTACAAGAACGGTTGCTGAACATTTCTGCAAATGACAAGCATTTAGTCTTGTATTCATAATCCTTCTGGAAATTACACTTTACAAACTGGCCTGTTCTGTTCATGCATTTTTATTTATACAGTTTATTCTCATTCACCTTCAGCATCTCTCTGAAAATATAAATATGATTCACCATTTGCATTTACATCTGTTAAGCACAAGAATATGCAAATAATGAAACTCTTTTAGCTCGTCTGCATCCGCAGTAGCTGTTTTCAAAGAAGAGCTTGATGAGTTTCATTCATAGCTTTCATTCAAGAGCTCCTTCAAACTTGGAGGAAGTAGCAAATTCTAAGTGCGAAGCTCACAGCAATATCTGTGATCAGTTGCAAGCACACAGACACAAAAACCTGTTATCACCTCTCGTCAGCTTATTGAGGGAATTAATTACCTAGCTTATGCTTTATGAAAGGCTGCGTAGGCTTTGCTCTTAGTTGATGTGCCCCTTAAATGTAGCCCCACTGTAATTACAGTCTTTAGTTGAAACAAAAAAAAGGAACTCACATGTACACACTCTGGATGCTTTTGTAGACAATTAAGCACCTGGAGCCCCATTTATTAAAAAAATGGCATGGATTTGTTTGATTTTATATCTTAAGAATTTTTAAACATAACAGAATGGTGTTTCATAACTTCTGACTTTATCATGAAAGCGCTGAAAATCCAGACAATGTTTTGACTACTAAGTCGAATATTTTAAACATTAACTTCCATAATGATTCTCTGGAACTCGTGCCTTTGGCATGCTAAACTGGCAAATTCTCATGCACATCAGTTAATCAGCATCTGCAGTTAGTGCCAAAGTGTGACTCACTTGTGCCTCAAGTTATCATGCGCTTTTCTCCCATGTGTGATAAAGTCAAATGAATCCTCACTGTTTCCTGAACTGGTCACATTTAGCATCACATCCCTGCTATTTTTATAAATGAGCCCCCAGCAATGCTGTTAAACCCTTCCTAGATTCGGGTTTTAAAAATGTAGAGTCTCCAAACATGCAAGAAATCAGAAGGCAGTGAATCTGCATCATAATCTCCTTCATAATTTTACTTCCTACTTTGAAGCCACAGATCTGTAGTCTTGCTCCTCTCTCTCTGTAGATTAAGCCTTGCCACTCCCTGCCCTGCTTTGTGACCTCAAAGAACGAGTGCCTGTGGACGGACATGCTGTCCCACTTCGGCTACCCTGGTTACCAGTCTCGCAACTATGCCTGCATCCAGCAGAAAGAGGGCTACTGTAGCTGGTACCGGGGGATGACCTCACGCGACAAAACCACCATCAACACCACTGACCCCTGAACACGCCTAGCATTTTCCATACCCTCTTTTTCTTATTAAACCCAGCTTCTTTCTACTACCCTTCAAACCCATTTCTTTCCATAAATTACCCTTTAGTCTGCCTTGTTATCCATATGGAGGAATAGGTCAAGTCTTGCCAATTACGCCAACTTTAATTGGTGTCTGTGGTAGCACTTTCGATGTAAACAATACCTGTGTTCTACTGCGTGCGGCTACGCTGTGGTCACTTTACCAGCTTTCTGCTGTCCACAGAGACACACATTGAGCAGTTACTGACCGAACAAAGGGAGAGACAGGAGTTATATCAGGGGAAAAGTCTTGCCATTGAAACGTGCCGCTAATATTAGTCATTTATTATTTACTATTGAAAGTTTTTGATTGGTTTTGTGTATGAAAAAAGCCCTCACAAGAGGTCAAAACAAAGACATCAGACTAAACAAAGTTTGTGGCACAGGTACATTTAAATGACGCTCCCTTGCAATTTCTTGTGACCCCCTTATAGGTCTTTTGAGAATGTACTAAAGCAACTTTTTATGCTGCTGGTGCTTTATCAGCAGAACTGTCGCATGTAAGAGGGATAATACTTCCAGTACTCTGATATAAAGCAATAAGTGTTACATGTGTGGCACCAACACACAAGCCATGAAAAATGTTTAGTGCCAACACACAGCATCTCGAAACAGCCCATGTAGAGACTCTCAATAACAGCCAATCAGAGGACAGTGTCGAATATGAGGTAGTAATTTATTAAAGCAATACCTTATGGTCCTCACGCAGAAAGCAGGAATGCGGACGTATTGTTTTATGATGATTTAGCATTATATGAATAACTGTATGTGTGTATACGCAGGTCCGCAGTGTATACTGTAAAACAGAGGTATTCAAATCACAGCTCTCACAAATCTGGAAAGCCAAGATATTCCATCTACCCTCTACCAGGCCCGACACCGCGGCCAACCATTTACATTAACTGTCCATTTAACTATAAGTAATTCCAAAATCTTAGACCAGATTTGTTTAGGAGATTTGAATATCTCTGCTGTAAGATATCTATTTATAAATGATCTCTGCTTGCCTCTTGCTTTGTGCTGTAGAGTTCGGTTTTCGCAATATAATCTCATGTATTGAGAATGTATGTTTTAATAGCCACAAATAATAACAGATTTTATTTTATATATATATATATATATATATATATATATATATATATATATATATATATATATATATATATATATACACACACATACACTTTTTTTTTTTTACAAGCAAAATGAACCTTATAGCACAAATTTTGGGGAACACTTATTTTCTTGAGCAGGGCAATAGATGCAATTTATTTTGTTTCCCTTTCTGTTTATGATATAAGCTAAGAAACAATGACCTGACTGAAACCTCTGTTGCATGTTATGAACAGTAACAACCCTACAACAAGCGTTACACCTTCCGAGTTAGATTCAGGTATCAATCACGAAGAATTGTCAATTGGCTTTCTACTTGGACTGCAGGACCGTTTTGACCTGGACTGGGAAACTGCCCCATAGTGTTTTAAAAAAGGTGCATTTCCTGTGTAAATACATCAAACAACAGTCCACAGAAATCACATCAATGCCAGCAGATGCTGGCTATTTTCTAAGGAAAGATGATGCAGTGTTAAGATCTGTATTTGTAGCATTAATTCGATGGTACTTCACTCTCCAAAAGATTAGCTGGCTGGTACTAAGTAAACATTGTAGAGTCACAGCATAAACAGAGGTTTTAGCCACGGATATAGTATTTCTGTAAATGAAAAAGTATTATTCAAATGAACAGATGCAAATAATGTTGATTTTTGTCACTAAACCTTTGTTTTTCTATTTTTCTTTCTCTCTTATGGGGAGTATTCGCATTATCTTCAGTACATTCCTCTGTCAGGGACTATGGTGCTTCGGGTTGTGATGACACAAAAAAACAGTTCGGTTACTAGCCGCCTATTTCTGAATCATCACGCATCCATATGTCTTCAGCTTATTGCAGTGCACTCTGCCAGGAAAAATACACTTATTACAGTATTGCAATAATAAGTGAATTACTGAATTAAAGTAAGAGTGCCATCTCTCAAGTCCTGGATCACCGTAGTCTCCATCACTTTAATGGGGGTCATTCTAATGTAAAATACTGTCTGCTTAACACACCCTGCAGTCAATCCTGTCTTGGACGTATCTGGAGAAAAAGGCTGAGAATGATGAGGAGAGTCTTTGTGTACAGTGAGTGTGTGTGTATGTGTGTAAACAGCGATTCCTAAGGGTGAACATTTTTCCTGTAGGGGCTTACAGAAATGTTCTGATTTTTAATTTCTGTGTTTTATATTTTTATAATAAAGATTTAATGAAAATCACATTTGTGAACATGTCCTATTTAACAAAATGTATGTTTATATTTTACATATGAAATTCCTATTTGAATACCTGTCTTAAACTGGACGGGATGTTTGTATATACATGATATCAGATTATAAATAAACAAATCATGTTTGTTCTTGTATGTTATTCCGTGTATAGTGATCAATATATGGATAATAAGAGGAGGCAACTCCTATATAACCAAAGAAACAAAGCCTTAAGTCAATGGAAAGCTGCAGTCTTAGCCTTCAATCAACATATTAGGATTGTGACTAGGAGCTCTGAGTGGTCAGAGGAGCAGGCAATGAACAGTAGATCCAGGCACTCACCATCTGTGTGTGGTTGGGGAAGAAAGTCTGCTCATTCAGTGGGAATTTCTCTGGCCCCAAGGTGTGGTAGAGTTTGACCATATGGGAAAACTGCAAACAAACAAAAACGTACGTGCAGCTCTGAGTAATGTTACTTCATACGTCATTAATGTTGCTGAGACATTGCACATCATGAAGGTAGCTAAAATTACATTTGTCATGCTGCACTATGTAGTAAAAAGTAATCTTGTCTTTCTAAGAAACACAAATGACAAACACACATGAAAGGCGCTATTAAAACAAACGTGTCTTTTTCCACAACAGTCTCTGCAGCACAACGACAGTAGGAATCACATCTGAGGCTAATGCACTGGAGCAGCTCAAACAGGGAATTTTATGTCTTCTCAGAGTCTTTCGTTTTGCTTGTTGAGCTGTAGTTGAATGTCCTCCAAAGCCAGACATACACTGCGATTTTAACAATCTTCCAAAGTTCTAAAGTTCTTAGGTGAGTCACGTGATGTTTGAAGTCAGTAATACATGGAAAAAAAATCTACGATTTGAAAATGTTTGGTCCGTGCTTCTTGAAACGCAGCCTCTATAGACGGCGCTGTCTGCAGACAATTTCAATTAAAGCCGTTTGATATTTTGAATAATTTTTACATATTTCAGATATTTTATGACCTTGAATGTTTAAAATATATTCTAAGACATCTAGATATCGTAAGAAAAAATTCTGATGTATTTGTGAGGTTGAAAGCATAGATTTCGTAATAAAGTCCTTACATACTCACACGCCTTCTCTAGCCCTCCAACCCTCAGCGGTGCCCAGCATGTTTTGTCTAAATCTAAGATCTGTTTTGTCTGTGGCTTTGCCCCAAAACAAAGGACGAAGACACTGTTTAACCACCGTCGCATCAGCAGCCTTCAGTAGATTGTAAACAGGTGGTCTCATCACCTAAACTATCTGTGCTTGCTGCTGTCCTTAAGAACATCACTCTTCTTTCATGCAAAACTTCGCACAAAGGCTGCACAATACATTGTTAAATTGTATTGTGATATTGGTGTAACGCCAGGGAGCGAGGAGGCGGACGCATATGCAGAGATAAGGGACTTTCATTCAGGGCAAATCCAGGGTCATAGTCTAGACAGTCCAGGTTCGTTAAGGCAACATGGAATGAATGGGGGTGGGGAGGGGGGGGGGGGGGGTTGGGCAGGCATGACAGACAAACCAGAATCACACAAACAATCAACACGATCAAACATCCAAACCATTCAGACAAAGACCAGTAACCAGACAGGGGAAAACACAGGGCTTAAATACATAAGGGTAAACGAGGGACAGGTGGAAACACAGGTGGAGACAACCAGGGGCGGAGTAACCAAAACAAGGGGCCGGACTAGGAAACCAAAACAAATGCACATGGGCTAAACCAAAACACAACATGAACACATGGACAGGACTGGGAGATGCCAATCGTGACAACTGGCCTTTGCAATGCTGAAATGATGGACAGCTTCTATATTCAAATGAGCCCTGTAACCCAATAAGTGTAAGCTGTGAACATTCTGACCAATCTAGACACAGAACTAGGTGTGTTTCTCTGGGTGTTCTGACAGATCAAGGTATTTATGCACTCCTACATAAATTCTTTGGGTCACAGTAATGCAGGCCAATCTTTAACACACCGGTCTCGTCACATTACTGATACACCAAAGTGTTTACAGTATCTCGAAAAGTTTTGCAGTATTTTGCAACATGAAACAATATAATTGCAGGACTAGTGTCTGTCCATATCGTACAGCACCTGTTTTGGACATTTAAATCTAGTATATATCATTTATTACAGGTGTGCCAAATATACGGCCCGTGGAACAAAACCGCCCAACTGTGGTTCCTACCCAGTCTACAAGATGCAGTTCAAGTTCTACATTAAAACCACCTTGTGGACTGTAATGGACTGATTTCAGAATTGACATGATGTTTTGAGATGAACTCTGGATGACCAAACTCACAGCAGAAAACTATAAACAGAATTGTGCCAGCTCTAAAGTAAGCAAAACCTTTCTTATCGTAGCTGCTGACATGC
>NC_051221.1:42844631-42874631 GCF_015220715.1 Pygocentrus nattereri | reverse complement strand
ACCTCCAGCCCACGACTGCCCAACCCCAAAAAAAAGTTAATTCATCTTTTGTTTTTAACGTCATGATTGTGGACAATGTTTGATTTGTCCTGTTGCCTAGAGTTGAACACACTCATATCAACCTCTTTTGCATGAACACAACACTTTCTCACAGCATCACTGACAGCAGCAGTAACAGTTCAATCTGAATTGGACACAGCATGTTTCTGCTTTCTGTCTTCTTTTTGTTGACAGTGGAATTACATTATTTCTTTTGATGAAGAGAATTGGAGCGCTGGTGCTGGACAGGGTGGTGGAAGGTTGCACGTTTGATGCCTGGTGATGCCATAATCATCAGTGGCCGGAGTCCAAGAGGGCATGAACAACTGGCATAGCTCTCTCTGGGTGTACAGCATGGCTCTCCCTCTTCCCCATCGGAACGTTAGTTCTGTTGTCTGTCAGCTGAAGGTTTACTGTCTGAAGCAGCAGGAACCAACATGATGTTTGAGGCCCACAGGAAGAGAATTCTCAATCTCTACTCAAGCTGTTTTGGTTGTTAGAGAGGAAGCTCTGTAGTGTAATTTGTAAACAATCTGACTGACTGATTGATACTGTATGAAGTATTTTCTTCATCTGGACTGAAAGGTCACTGACGCAGGAGAGGCGAGGCTGGGCTGTGGGACAGAGAGACGGTCTCGATGAACCAGTCAGTGATGCACTTGTCGGCGGCTGGTGACGGATTTTCTCAGTAGCTATTGTAAATATGAGAAAGAGGAACCCCTCAAATGCTGAGGCTGGGCCGGAGAAAAAAAGCTCAAAAGCTCAAACAAAAAAGATGAAAACTGTAAGTCTGACTGCAAAGTGCATGAATTCACACACACATCCATCTAAGACCCTCACCCTTACAGGTCGCGGGAGGAGCTGGAGCCTATCCCAGCAGTCATTGGGTGGAAGGCAGGATGCACCCTGGACAGGTCAGCAGTCCATCAGAGGGCAGACAGACAGATATATACACTCACAATTTAGCATATCCAACTGGCCTGAGAGCATGTCTTTGGACCGTGGGAAGAGACTGGAGGAAGGCCATGCAGACACGGGCATAACATGCAAACTCCACACAGAAAGGACCGTAGTCGCCCGGCCGGGGAATCGAACCCAGGCCCTTGTTGCTGACAGCGCTAATCACTGCACCACCATGCCACCTTGCATGACTTAGTTTGTGCTGAAAAGCTTGTCATTAGTTTAAAATATTCAAAGGAGAGGCCTGAGAGTGCCAGTCCTGCCTCCTGTGGCCTTCCTTCAGTCGGCCAAGGGTTCTACAGTAATATAGTCGGCATTATGCATCAGGGGCCACACTCACTCTCAACCATGTCTGTTAGCAGAGTTTTTATTCCATAAGCGTGAAGTCAATTCAAACTGGATGAGCAGGTTCAGCCAAGTCACTCAGGAATTATTACTATCGGACTGTAAAAACTGTAGATTTGTACTGAATTACATTCACTAAAATTCTAACAGCTCCCCACATAAAACGAATTATGCTCTAATAATACTAATGCTAACAGAAAGTTATCAAGAAGTGGATCCAGTTCTGTCTGGCTGAGGCGAGGTAAACTACAAAACAGCCAATGTGGAGCAGTTGGAAAAATAAGGGGCGCTGTTACTGCAATCTGCCTCCCTCATCTCGAGCCGGGCTGAGGGAGGAATGTGGAGGGAGACAGGGGCGGCTGTCATGCATAACGGCCCTTCACTCCCTCTGAATCCTCTCTGCGTCTTCATATGGGGAAGCTGACATCAACTCCCCCCGGCAAAGGCTAGCTCCGTCATGTAGAGCAATCTACGGACTTTCACCTGCTACTTAGAAATTTATCTCTAAAACAAAACTCTGGGATGTGAAAACTTCTGACGAGGCCATCCACAATCACAGTAGTGTGGGAACTTCTGAAATCAGAGAATGGGACTGAGTGAGTTTCTTTAACCCTATGTTATGCAATTTATTGCTAGTAAAGTTTAATTACACCCACCCATCCCACCCATTTTCTTGGTTTCTGTATAATTAAATCATTAAGAGGGAAAAAAGTCATCCAGAGTGGTTTAAAATCATTATATAGCTGCTTTTTGCTTTGCCTTTAAAGGGTTAATACTGCCAGAATAGCAGGCAATGCTCTGTGTTTCCCATTAAGGTGATAACTACCACGATTTACTGCCTTTAAATGCTCACAAAGCATGATCGGGCAGAAGTTGCACTCAAATGCCTTCCCTCTCAGTGTGGTTGATTAAGCCTCATTGCTGTGATGGTAAAAACAGCGTCTGATGCTGTGATTTGGTTTAACTGGCTCTGGGAAGAGAGGGCAGCGAGGGTAGAAATAGAAACAACGTCAAAATAGGGTCAAATGCGTGGTTTAGATGTGGCATTCCTACTGCACTGGCACATGACCATGAAAGCAGTGCTGTGCTCTGGCTGACTGGTGGGGGGAAAAACAGGCAGAGCTGCAGGACTGGCAAGTCAACTGGGATGTTGGCTTCATGTACTGTGACCCCATTAAAGCATAATTCCACCCCAAAGTCAAAATCATCATTCTCCCTTTCCATATCAGGACTCAATAAATGGGGATAAATCTGGTTTAGAAAAATAGAACATACATCAAGCTCCGCAAATTTTCAATCCTCATAATCAGCAGCACATGCAGAAATTTGTGTCTTGGTGGGATAGCATATATTTGAGTAGGTCAACACTACAGGCATGAAATATTAATATCCTAGTGTGCCGTTTCACAGGCTCCAATACAATGTGAGTACTGGAACTCTGAGCTAAAAGACAGTGTGTATTGGTAATCAGGATGTGCATTCTGATCATTTTAAAATATTCCAATATTTGTAGTCCACCTGCACTTTGTCTCACCCGTTTCTGGCCAACAATCTCATACTGTGTTTGCTGTTACACAGTAAGGCTACTGTTTACTGTTTACTGTTTACATCTGTTACTTGATGCACTTTATGAACAGCTGCTCTACATGTTTGCACACACACACACACACACACACACACGTGTAACTTTCATTTTATTTCAACTTTCATACTGTGCATTTTTACTACTGTTTTTTAGAGTTATTCTTATATTATATTCTTATATTTTCCTTTTCATTATTCTCTTAAGATTAGATTTGGTGAATGGAGGAACAGCAAAGTAAGAATTTCATTGTACAGTGTAGCTGCCTGCTCTGCTGTGCACACGACAATAAAACTCTTGAATCTTTACATTTACAGCATTTGGCTGACGCTCTGATCCAGAGCGACTTACAATATGATAATTTTTACACAGGTAGGCGAAGGTGGTGTTAGGAGTCTTGCCCAAGGACTCTTATTGGTATAGTGTAGGGTGTTTACCCAGGTGGGGGATTGAACCCCAGTCTACAAGGCAGAGGTGTTACCCACTACACTAACCAACCACTATATACCCACTACACTAACCAACCTCTATATACCCACTACACTAACCAACCACTATATACCCACTACACTAACCAACCACTATATACCCACTACACTATACCAACCACTATATACCCACTACACTATACCAACCACTATATACCCACTACACTACACCAACCACTATATACCCACTACACTACACCAACCACTATATACCCACTACACTACACCAACCACTATATACCCACTACACTATACCAACCAATATATACCCACTACACTACACCAACCACTATATACCCACTACACTACACCAACCACTATATACCCACTACACTACACCAACCACTATATACCCACTACACTACACCAACCACTATATACCCACTACACTACACCAACCACTATATACCCACTACACTATACCAACCACTATATACCCACTACACTATACCAACCACTACACTATACCAACCACTATATACCCACTACACTACACCAACCACTATATACCCACTACACTAACCAACCGCTATATACCCACTACACTATACCAACCACTATATACCCACTACACTACACCAACCGCTATATACCCACTACACTACACCAACCGCTATATACCCACTACACTAACCAACCACTATATACCCACTACACTACACCAACCACTATATACCCACTACACTATACCAACCACTATATACCCACTACACTACACCAACCACTATATACCCACTACACTAACCAACCACTATATACCCACTACACTAACCAACCGCTATATACCCACTACACTAACCAACCGCTATATACCCACTACACTATACCAACCGCTATATACCCACTACACTATACCAACCACTATATACCCACTACACTATACCAACCACTATATACCCACTACACTACACCAACCACTATATACCCACTACACTACACCAACCACTATATACCCACTACACTATACCAACCACTATATACCCACTACACTATACCAACCACTATATACCCACTACACTATACCAACCACTATATACCCACTACACTATACCAACCACTATATACCCACTACACTATACCAACCACTACACTATACCAACCACTATATACCCACTACACTACACCAACCACTATATACCCACTGCACTATACCAACCACTATATACCCACTACACTATACCAACCACTATATACCCACTACACTACACCAACCGCTATATACCCACTACACTAACCAACCACTATATACCCACTACACTACACTATACCAACCGCTATATACCCACTACACTACAACAACCGCTATATACCCACTACACTATACCAACCGCTATATACCCACTACACTACACCAACCACTATATACCCACTGCACTATACCAACCACTATATACCCACTACACTATACCAACCGCTATATACCCACTACACTACAACAACCGCTATATACCCACTACACTATACCAACCACTATATACCCACTACACTATACCAACCACTATATACCCACTACACTATACCAACCACTATATACCCACTACACTATACCAACCGCTATATACCCACTACACTACACCAACCACTATATACCCACTGCACTATACCAACCACTATATACCCACTACACTATACCAACCGCTATATACCCACTACACTACAACAACCGCTATATACCCACTACACTATACCAACCACTATATACCCACTACACTATACCAACCACTATATACCCACTACACTAACCAACCACTATATACCCACTACACTACACTATACCAACCACTATATACCCACTACACTATACCAACCACTATATACCCACTACACTATACCAACCGCTATATACCCACTACACTACACCAACCACTATATACCCACTGCACTATACCAACCACTATATACCCACTACACTATACCAACCGCTATATACCCACTACACTACAACAACCGCTATATACCCACTACACTATACCAACCACTATATACCCACTACACTATACCAACCACTATATACCCACTACACTATACCAACCACTATATACCCACTACACTAACCAACCACTATATACCCACTACACTACACTATACCAACCGCTATATACCCACTACACTACAACAACCGCTATATACCCACTACACTATACCAACCACTATATACCCACTACACTACACCAACCGCTATATACCCACTGCACTATACCAACCACTATATACCCACTACACTATACCAACCGCTATATACCCACTACACTACAACAACCGCTATATACCCACTACACTATACCAACCACTATATACCCACTACACTATACCAACCACTATATACCCACTACACTATACCAACCACTATATACCCACTACACTACACCAACCGCTATATACCCACTGCACTATACCAACCACTATATACCCACTACACTATACCAACCGCTATATACCCACTACACTATACCAACCGCTATATACCCACTACACTACACCAACCACTATATACCCACTGCACTATACCAACCACTATATACCCACTACACTATACCAACCGCTATATACCCACTACACTATACCAACCACTATATACCCACTACACTATACCAACCACTATATACCCACTACACTACACCAACCGCTATATACCCACTACACTACACCAACCACTATATACTCACTACACTATACCAACCGCTATATACCTACTACACTATACCAACCACTATATACCCACTACACTAACCCAATCTTGAATCATACATTGAGACTAAAATGCAAACTGATGCTTCTTATGCTTTCATTTTTTTTTCATAACCCATCAGTTGTCAACGTTAGAATGCTAACTCGTTCAATCCCACCAGCAATCTCACTAACCTCATATCATTTAAAATCTGTCTTCATGCTCAAACCATGTAAACCACATCTAAACGAATGTCCTCGCTCCAATTCTTTGAAATTCTATGAAACCAGATATTTATATTATTATGTAAAATGGTCATGGATTCAAAAGAGAGCTGTTCCTGCCACTCTCTACTTTCTGAGAAAGAGTGATTGACAACACATGACTTGTTGAGAGGCCATTGTCCTGCCCATTGGTGACATCAGCAATTAACGTAATCAGTTTATTACTGATGTAATGGATCTGCATTGGGGCCGAATATTCCAGAGATTATCCAGCTCATTCTGTACAGAGTTCTGCTATAGTAGTAAACTGGAGCGGCCCGTGATCTCTTCAGCAGAGCCTATGAAGATAATCAAGATTAACAACGTGTATGATGCTTGCAAGATTATTTTCATATTCATTTGATTTTCTGACTGAATGAAATCATGGGCCCTACGTATACAACGCATGAAAAACATGATAATGCTCTGAAAACGCTGATGAGTGTGTGTGTTCTGCAAGCTATGGAAATACAACACACACAAAAAAGTACATGACTTACTGAAATTATTTATAGCTTCTTTGTCCAGCTGTTTTTGTGCTTGACGGGGATTTTTAAAATTACATAAAAGCTACTGGACCTTTGAGGCAGTGATAAATACCTTCAAAAGTTTAACGGACTGACAGGGCCATCTAGTGACACCTTATATACGTATTGGCAAATACTGCAAGGTAAGACAGCAGCAGTTAACAGACCCAGAATCCCAGAATCTGTTTATTAAAGTCGCTGTGCTGTGTGCCCGTCCCTCGGGCTCTGCTGACAGCCAGCAGGAAGGTGGGGAGAACTCCGAGCAAGGACGAAACCCTGCAAGGACAGCAGGGAGAGAAGGAGAGCTGCGAGGGAGTGGTGGACGTCCTGTGGAGTCCTGAGCCCCGCATTCTGGGCACCTCCTCCAGTCCAGCACCGAGGCCACTTTACTTTGACTTAAGTTTGATTTGATGGCCAAGTTGTGGAGTTGGGGGCGGTGTGGGGAGGTGGAGCAGCAAGCTCTCTTGCCCTCCTGGCTCAGGCGCTCACACTGCCCTTAATGGGAGCCAGCTGATATTGAGCTGAGTGCCTTTAAAAAGAGCAGAGTGGGGAGAGTGGGGAGAGAGAGAGAGAGAGAGAGAGAGAGAGAGAGAGAGAGGGAGAGGGAGAGGGAGAGGGAGAGGGGGAGGGAGAGGGAGAGAGAGAGAGAGAGAGAGAGAGAGAGAGAGAGAGAGAGAGAGAGAGAGAGAGAGAGAGAGAGAGAGAGAGACAGACAGACACACAGAGACAGAGGCAGAGAGAGACACAGACAGACAGAGACAGAGAGAGAGAGACAGAGAGAGAGAGACAGACAGACAGACAGAGGACTGAAAAGTGGGCAGCTTTTTGTTTGGCATGAAAATAAAGTTGAAATGGCTGCTGCAACCCTGCCTCCAGCGTCCTTCCTGTGCCTAGGGCAGTGCAGGCCGTCCTGCAGTCATATTGATGAAATGCTATATTATTTTATTTTATGGTTAAAATGACCAACATTTAAACTCCTCAATGCAGCGGTAAATGGTGATGAATTTGTGGCTGTTTGCAGGAGATTTTTCTTCTCAGTGGATGATGTGCCAGCATGTTCAAGTTAACACTGAGAATAGAGAAATATTGATTCAGTGTTCTAGCTAATCTCTGACTCCTCAGTTACAGTCTTAATGCATTGACTTTTAGGCTTTGTAGCAGTAAAGTATAATACACTTATTTAACCTCAAATACAAGTACAAATACAAGACTGTCCCACTTTACAGTCCTGTAACTTTTAACGCTTTTCACTGAATTTTCTCCTTGACCTGACCAAAACACTGGCACCTAGAACAATTAACAGGCATGAACAGCCCCCTGTCGCTGGCATAGATGATATAACACCCAGCACTCGCTGTTTTAACAGAAAGGACAAAATGACTCAAAAGATAATACTGAGGTTTAACAGGATAAGCTCAGCTACTCATAAGGAATAATGTAAAAAGCCAGCAGGCTAACAGGTTTGTAGGTGCAGGCATAGAGGTTCACATTTGTATTTCATAAAAGTAGCAGATGGTGAGCAAACCTGTCCGATGCCCATCCTTCATTTAGATGGTTCCTGTAATATCTGCAACACAGCACAGTGAGTGGAGAACGCTGGGGTATATGGTTCAAGAGTTAAATGTGTATTCAGCTGCCACTTAATCCATTCCTTGGCTAAGCGTGATTTAGGACGGTCCGTGGAGCGGGGGGCATGAGAAAAGTGCATGTAACTCTAATTGCCTAATGTCAGTAGCTAATGTTAAGAGGATATTTTTATCACTTGCTCGTCTGAAAAGTTTCCATTTCAGCCGTTTGATTTAGACTTTTTCCATCTATACTAGGCTAAAACAAATTGTCTTCAGTCCAAAAATACACCGATCCTTTCTGATCTAAATAGTGGCTATAATGGGTTCCCTACTTTTTGTTGGCTGATTAAAAGTGTTTTTTTTTCAGAAACCACTGCAACACACTGGGAAATGTTCAGGTAGATCACACTTCGTGCACATCCTGGGTAAAGACGTCCAAGAAATGGTTAAGGAACCGACTATAGATTTGTGGGAAATGTTCACAAAGACCACTGTAGCTCACAACATGAAACGGTTACGAGGGGGGGGGGGGGGGGGGGGGGGGGTCATTGTTAACTTGAATGAAGTGAATTCGGTTCAATGCAGTACAGCTGTTAGGAAAGCAACATGTTTCTATGGGCAGTAACAACAGCAATGCACTAACAGGACACTGATAAGTGACAGAGATAATGATCTGGATGGATAAGTGGGTAGTTGTGTGTGTGTGTGTGTGTGTGTGTGTGTGTGTGTGTGTGTGTGTGTGTGTGTGTGTGTGTGTGTGTGTGTGTGTGTGTGTGTTTTGGTATTTATATCCCGACTGATTTTATAATCGAGCATCTCTAAGAGTTCATGCTATCCGGTTAACCATGTGGAAGGAAAAAAGGACTTTGCTATATAAACTGCAGCAGCAGGCAGAGGTAAATATTTTTTTTGCTCAAAAACAAATGAAGGATATTGGTTTTCATGTTGGATGAGTAGCGGACGCTGCTTGTTCAGGTAACCCAATGGGAAACCCAGCAAGAACGGTGACCAAATTCCTCAGTTAGACTGTTGACAGACAACCAATTATATTTGTTTTTTTACTGAATCTTTATGCTGTAACTCAAAGGTTTATCTATGCATTTTTATGCTCCTCTTAGCGTTTCAGACTAAACGACAAATTCTTTGCCACTTTCTGGAGTTTCTGATTGTGGCTTTTACTCATAGTGATCACAAGAAGGCTGCGTCATGGCCCTGTAAAGATGAGTAATCAGCCACAGAGCAGCACACAATGCGAAAAACAGAGGCTCTGCAGTAAGCACCACATTAGCTTATTAAATTTACCAATTATGAGCTCAGCTCCAGAATATACACAGCAACTGGATAATGTAAGTGCCCAGTGTTCACTTCTCAGGCCAATGTATGTGTGTATACAATTAGCTCCACAAAAAAGAAATTCTTGTTACTTTTTGGTGTGTTTCAATGAATTTGCATCTATTTCTATGATATATGGTGGTTTTACTCTCAAAAACACACTTATTGTCAAGCTAAATGGTTTAAAAAGGTTTAATGGTTACATATATAAATAGCCTCTTAAATGGTTATATATTAACTCTCTTAATTTACATCGTATGCTAATGTATGTTAATGTAATGAAGTCTTATTCCAAGTAATTTTGTACAGTTTCTGTGATCATCATGAAATGCAGCTGGCATTTCAAATGGAAGAAATAAAACATGAAAGAAAGACTTTTTTATTTTGGATGTCATATATTTTCTTTTTACAGAAAACAGGATTAAGAGTTAAGTGATACTTTATTAGTCCCACAAACGGGGAAATTCCACCTCCGCATTTAACCCATCCGTGAAGTGAAACACCACACACACACCCACACACACACACACACACACACACCCACACACACACACACACACACACACACACTAGGGGGCAGTGAGCACACTTGCCCGGAGCGGTGGGCAGCCCTATCCACGGCGCCCGGGGAGCAGTTGGGGGTTAGGTGTCTTGCTTAAGGACACCTCAGTCATGGACTGTTGGCTCTGGGGATTGAACCGGCAACCTTCCGGTCACAGGACCAGTTCCCTGACCTCCAGCCCACGACTGCCCCTATACAGGCTATTACAATGTGAGAGATGGCATAAAATGCATTGCTGGTGTTAACGTAATATTACAAGTCCCGTAGGGGCACCAGCAAGATTTGCATTATTTTAGCAGTTGTAATCTACAATGAAAAAAATCTAAAGCGTATCTGCACTGCGGGGTGAAGACCTGTGTGGTCAGCACATATTCTGACCTGTGTGGTCAGCACATATTCATGATCTGATGAATGTAATAAACAAGTGTTAAATCTTTATATTTAAGCATTTACCTGACGACTTTGGTGCCTCCTCGTGTAACCTGGATGTCGACTGTGCACCCAGCGTTGACATTGGCTGCCAGGTTGATCTCTGAAAACTCAGCCTAGAAAAAGATTTGATGAGATTTGATGAGAATGCTTGAAAAATGCAAGGTTCTCCACGAAACATATACACAGGTTTGGTTTTTTTCATTCGTAAACAAGCCACACGATCCTCCAAAGGGAGTGACTAAAGATATTAATAATTCATCTATAATTTATAATGACTGTACATGTAACTGTGTTATGTGTTACACAATGAAAAACACATCGTGGCTTTAAATTCCACATACAGGACACTGTTCTTACAGCTTAGGCAGGAAACAGCGATATTACTCTCCCAGAATACTCGTTTCAGAGCGTCTTAATGGGAGGGAGCAGCCCAAATCGAGTTAGCACTGTCCGCTGCCTCCCAGCCTGGTGAAGGCCTTGTGACGAACTGTAGCCAGGCAACCCTAATGACTTAATCAAACTCAGAGAATTACACACAGTGGGAGTGTGGAGGAGGTTTGTCTGGGACATGCAGCTCAGACTCAGAAAAAACCTTTAGAGGGAAATTATATTATAAGAGAATATTATAAGAGAAAAGTGAAATTATATTATAATATCTTTACAGAATTACACCCTGAGAGCACATCAATCTCAACTCAACTTCACTTATGTAGATTTGTACAGTGTCTTCAGCACTTTCAAAGTATCAGCAGGCAGCTTTACAAAACACAATACACAAAAAACCACCAAAATAGGTAAGAATGTTAATATGGTAAAGGGAAGTCAAGTGAAATCAAGTCAAGGTCCAAGCCCCCAATGAACAAAACAAAAGCGACAGAGGAAGAGTCTCTTGCTGTCTTCAAACATCGACTGAAGACTCATCTCTTTACACAGCACTTAAATGAGCACCGAGTTATAAGCTGCACTTATATATTATATTTTATTGTATTGCACTGTGTAGTGTAGTGTAGTGTAGTGTATTGTAGTGTAGTGTAGTGTTTTGTACTGTAGTGTGTTTTATTGTAGTATAGTGTAGTGTAGTGTAGTGTATTGTAGTGTAGTGTAGTGTGGTGTAGTGTAGTGTTTTGTACTGTAGTGTGTTTTATTGTAGTATAGTGTAGTGTAGTGTATTGTAGTGTAGTGTAGTGTAGTGTATTGTAGTGTAGTGTAGTGTATTGTATTGTAGTGTAGTGTGGTGTAGTGTAGTGTATTGTAGTGTGGTGTAGTGTAGGGTTTTGTACTGTAGTGTGTTTTATTGTAGTATAGTGTAGTGTAGTGTGGTGTAGTGTATTGTAGTGTAGTGTATTGTAGTGTAGTGTATTTTATTGTAGTATAGTGTAGTGTAGTGTGGTGTAGTGTATTGTAGTGTAGTGTATTGTAGTGTAGTGTAGTGTAGTGTATTGTAGTGTAGTGTAGTGTATTGTAGTGTGTTTTATTGTAGTGTAGTGTAGTGTAGTGTATTGTAGTGTAGTGTAGTGTATTGTAGTGTATTGTAGTGTAGTGTATTGTAGTGTGTTTTATTGTAGTATAGTGTAGTGTATTGTAGTGTAGTGTATTGTAGTGTAGTGTAGTGTATTGTAGTGTGTTTTATTGTAGTATAGTGTAGTGTAGTGTAGTGTAGTGTATTGTAGTGTAGTGTAGTGTATTGTAGTGTATTGTAGTGTAGTGTAGTGTATTTTATTGTAGTATAGTGTAGTGTAGTGTATTGTAGTGTAGTGTAGTGTAGTGTATTGTAGTGTATTGTAGTGTAGTGTATTGTAGTGTAGTGTAGTGTAGTGTATTGTAGTGTAGTGTAGTGTAGTGTAGTGTAGTGTATTGCAGTGTAGTGTAGTGTATTGTAGTGTAGTGTAGTGTAGTGTGTTTTATTGTAGTATAGTGTAGTGTAGTGTATTGTAGTGTAGTGTATTGTAGTGTAGTGTAGTGTATTGCAGTGTAGTGTAGTGTAGTGTAGTGTATTGTAGTGTATTGTAGTTTATTGTATTGTATCTTATTGTTATTGTACTGCATTGAATGGCTCAGAGTTCTGTGTTCAGCTCTGCTCCTTCTCTCTCTGTATCAGTGACTGTGTTTCTATCAGTATCTGAGCTCAGGACCGTCTTTCTCTCTGACCTACTGGTAACTAGCAGAGACACTTTCTCTAGACAGACAAAGCTCTTCTTGTAAGTCGCTCTGGATAAGAGCGTCTGCTGAACGCTGTAAATGTAAATGTAGGAAGAAACATTGAGAGGAACCAAGACTCAAAAGGTCGACACCACACAGCAAACAATAACAGCAGAGAACGAGGTTTGACTGTTAATATAAGATACAGTAAAGGGGAAAAGCAGGAGAAGCCATGTCTATGATTTAAACAGCAGCAGTATCATCAGGAGGGTGTGGCATTAACAACCTGCAATATCATCTCATGAGACTTCTAAACTTCGAATGACTTATGCATCACTAAACTGAATACTATGCGCAAGAAAACACAGCTGCTAACACTTTGATCAGAATGACTACTTTCTATAGTCATATAACTCTTTTATATGATTCAGTAAGGTTAGGGAAACTGGATGGGAGCTCTCTCTGGGGTGTTTTTGGGCTTTGACACAGTCACTTTCCCACCCACACTGCACTCAGGAGGGTAAAATCCAAACAGATTAAACTCTCCAAAGCTAGTCCACTAAAGTACAGTAAATATTGGTATAAGACAAAGATAGTCACAGTGACATAAGCTGTAGACAAGCTGTTTGAATGTTTGCTGGTAGCCTGCATTGAACATATGTTCATAAAATCTTAAAAGGATGCAGATTATCCAATAGAAAAAAGGGTCAATGTGCACCTGGTTTTGCTGACCATTAGTTCTGCCTTTTTAAAGATTAGATCATTTTTACTTTGAAGCTGATTGTAGTCTAATATTCTTGACAAATCACTATGAAATATTTTTCATATACACAGTATGTCACAAAATCTGTGAAGCAGAGTATATAGTTAGTAGTTAGTAAAAAGTCATGTATCTGTCATTTAGTTTATCTCTATTGCCATTTCAGTCTTGCTCTATTCCTATAAGTCAGTATATGTTTTTATGGCATTCCTTTATGTCATTTTGCAGTATTCACAATTCTCACAATGACAATTAGATAAGTTTCTAAGTAACAAGACGCAAATAGAAAAGATAGAACGAAAAAAAGAAGTCAGCATCATGCAAATCTTAGCGGTTTGAATGTGATAACAGTAGACGAATTATTGTTGAAGATGACCTATGTATCAGTATTGTTGTATATACAACAATCAGACAGCATAAACTTAAGTCAGATTAGCAAATGTTATATGTATCGTACATTAGTATCAAGTTTCGTTTTACTATGTGTGATAACTAGCAGGAAGTAAGGTAAGTCGGGTCACTTTTATATTTTATCAAACCAAAATCAATCAGGCAAATCTGCCTCAAACAATTTCCCATCTCTTTTCCAATTTTCTATTGTGAAATATCTAACATTATCATATTTCAGAAGAACTTCTTACACTGATCTCTTTGAAATCAATAATAGTGCTGTATGGTGTCCCTCAAGGACATGTACTTGGCCCTCTTCTGTTTCAGCTCCTCTCCACAGATATACAGTGCTGAAAGCAACATCTGTGCACTCCTCTTCACGCCCTCTGCCAAGAGAGCATCTTAGAGATGCACACCACCCACTCATAGATGCAAAACACACACACACACACACACACACACACACACACACAGGCAGCACATAGACACAGTCCCTCAGTGGAAGCCTACGCTGACATTTTCTGTGACTAGATATAACCAGAGAGTGGGCCTTTCTTTTGAGAGAAACTCTGGAGCCTCAAATCAGCAGCCATTGGCTGGCATGCTACGAAAGGGAACCATCAGTCAACCCTGTTGGCTCTCTAGCCCAGAATGAGTCACATCAGTCAACTCTATTGGTCGAGGGATGAGCACTGCATCAGCATGGGGCAAGAGAGTAGGACCAGATTCAGGCTGCCATAGTTACAGTCAGGCTAACACATTCAGACTGCTTTTGGACCCATTCCTGCACTGGGAAAGGAAAACAGGAAGGAATCCAGGGGACAAATGCCCTCGCACTGTTTTCCCTCCACTTTAACCAGCAATGGTATCTGTATTGATGTCATCTAGTGGCAGACCTCTGAGCTGGCTGAACCAAAGTGAAGCTGAGCATGCTGAGAGATAGAAAGAGAGCAGAACACGTTGAAGGGACATCGACAATCACCTTCTTGTGATTTTTACAAGAGAAAGAAAAGAAATGGGCACATTGGGACTTTTAAAAATAAACAAACCACATCCTTGTAATCTATAGATAACGCACTAGATATAGACATCAAACTCATACGCTCATGTACTCATAATATTAGCTGTAGTTTGTGATTTCACTACATGTTACAGCTAAACCGGAGTCATCTCCAGACTTGCAGCTTGTAGGCGTCTACCTTGCCACACATTTCTTTAATCAGAACATCTAAACTGCTGTCCATGAAGAAAACTGATTCAGCTAGATGAAAACATGGTGGTGGTTCTACAATGCGATTCGAGTACACTTTGGTTCTTGCACTCCTTCGTTATCAACCTCTTCAAGATAAACATCTTCATTTTCAGACTTCAGTCAATAAGATTTTACGTCATAAGTGGCAACTGAAATGATTGGGCCGGGATATAATTCATAAGGTCTTGACACAATCTTTTCATTACTGCCAGCATTAGATAATACATTTGATTTCCCGCTGTTTCCATGCGGTCTATCTGTCCTGTGGAATGCCAGGAGATTTGGAGTGTGTGACTCAACTGCAGAGGCCAGGCTGATCTCAGGCACGAGAGAAAGAATAGCGTGCAATAAACTTGTGCTCTCTCTCTCAAACCACAGTTCACCCTCAGCAAAACCTGCTCATTCGCCTGACTGATATAACCTTTTTGTTTCGACATCACGCAGCTAAAAAATGAGACATCAGTCTATGAAACCCAGTAAGTGCTTTTAAAATGAACATGTTAATAATTCAGTAATGAGAAATGATTAACACCAGTAACGGTTTTTGGACCGATGAATCAAAGGCTCGATATTTTCTTGTCTTATCCTTGCCCTTCCACTCACCACTAAGATATGTGTCACAGTTACATTACATAACATGGCCACTCACAGCAGAAGGGGCCGTAATTTATGCATTTGTTCACTGCGAAACTTGCGAATAATTGCTTTGTTTGGTTACAAACTTTGTGTACAGCCATGCCATCGCACCTTTCTTTCTGCTGTTGTTGGCCATGTAGCCTCGAGCGTGCTAAAGTTAGCTGAGTAGAGTGATGAAGCTGTATCAACAGTCATACTTAAGAGACGGAGTAGTTTGCCATCTAAATCCCAGTAAACTGAAGGTCATCGTTTAGAAATATTAGGCATTTTAAAGTAGGTCCCTGCTGTGGCTTATCAACAGCTTTGCACAGCATTATTTTTGGGGCTCAGGTCATCGTGTCAGGACGCAATGATTTCTGGACAAGTTCTGCTGCTGAAGTCGACACTTGTGTTCACTTGGTCCCTTTCCAGGGCTCATCTAACATCTTTTACTTGAGCTAATAAAGTAATGGAACAGCCCCTTAGGAATCCTTTGAGAGGGAATGGTGAGGCCACGTGATCGAGAGTTTGACAGGACATTAAAAATGAACAGTGTTATTGGGATCACTTGGATTGTAAGAAGCAGAATGTGCAACTTTCTAAGGCTCGTTTATGCTCAACGTTAAATATGGATAAGGATATGGACGGGACGGGGCCTTCTGTCTGTACTGTGTTCATTTTGTGCACATTCTCTATGGATGTGGATGAAACGGAGCAGTACCAGCAGAAGCTTTGGCGCAGTGTTGTATATTGTAAGGCAAGCGTAGTTTTCCTTCAAATTGGAGCTGGTTATAAAATAAGAAACTAAATTCTTGGCAGATTTTCACCGATACTGATATAACCACAGGATCTCATCCACCCATTGCTTCTCCATCAGGGTCGCGGGGGGTGCTGGAGCCTATCCCAGCAGTCTTCAGGCAGAAGGCAGGATACACCCTGGACAGGTCGCCAGTCCATCGCAGGGCAGACAGACAGACACAGACAGTCACTCACACCCAGGGGCAATTTAGCATGTCCAATTGGCCTGACTGCATGTCTTTGGACTGTGGGAGGAAACCGGAGAACCCGGAGGAAACCCACGCAGACACGGGGAGAACATGCAGACTCTACACAGAGAGGACCCTGGCCACCCGGCCGGGGAATCGAACCCAGGCCCTCCTCGCTGTGAGGCGACAGCGCCACCCACCACACCACCGTGCCGCCACCACAGGATCTCAATGTCAGCTAATGTTATCACTGGCCTACCGATATATCACTCAGGCTCTACTTAATGCATGGAAGCAGATGTGCCGTCCAACGTCCCCATCTCATAACACAGTAACAAAATCATACACATACACACGCGCGCTGCTTCTCTCTGCGGTGGCAAAGCTCAGCTGGAATCCTGGAAGGTATTTTTGGTGCTGAAATTAATGGTGTCTTTAGGTGGAAGAAGGCAAGGTGCCTTTCACAGTCATGTGATCAGAGATCAACAAACACCACCGACGCCTCTGTGTGCATCTTCTGTGTTTACCGTCAAACGCAGTGCTGTAATGTCAAATGCTCTGTGGGCAAATGATCAGTAATGAACTCACAACTTACAGCCATCAGGAACAGACTTTCCACATGATGTAGAGCTTTTCCTGTATTTACGCCACTCTCAGCTCTCCACTCAGACCCGGTCACGAATGAGCTGTTTTCCACTCTGTTCTTCTTCCGTCCTAATGCTCCATTATGGCTCTTATAAAATAAACACTTCCGCCCAGTTTCGTTTGCCATATGTGTACAAACTGAGTTTCATTTGAAGGAGAAAAGGCTGTTTTTCTACTGACAGAAACAGTTGATTATATGGTCTGCTTTTGTTTGTTTTCTGTACAAATAGATCTTTGCTCTACAGAAGAAAAAGCGGCGAGCAGTTTCGGCTGTCACGACTGGCCCCTCCCAGTCCTGTCCATGTGCTCCTTTGTTTTGGGTTAGGTCCTGCCCCCTGTTTGGTTACTCCGCCCCTGACTGTGTTCACCTGTCCCTCATTGTTCCGTGTATTTAAGCCCTGTGTTTGCCGGTCTTTGTTTGATGTCTCGGTCTCTGTTTGCTGTTTATTCCGGTTTATGTCCTGTCTGTCCCCCCAATCTGTCCGTGTTGGCTATATGAACCTGGACTGTCTCGACTATGACCCTGGATATGCCCTTAATAAAAGTCGCTTACCTCAGCACATGCGTCCGCCTCATCGCTCCCCGTCAGACCAGTATTCTCATGTGATCCATTACTTCGCTGTCCTGTGGTCTGTGATAGTTGGTTTTAACTCCGCTCAGCTAATTCTTGCTGCTGAAACATGTGATGATCTTCTTATGTGTGATTTTTCAGATTTGTTTTACTCGCACTGTCACTGCTCATGCCGACAGGCATCAACAGATCCCTGAGGTGGACGCTACATCCAGATTCAACACTAAATCTTTTGTGTATCTTGTGCTTGAACTAATGATGGCACAACACCAGTTGGCCAGGAAACTTACTATTTGTTATTCAATCACTTATAGTTCCCTAACGTGGGATACTATGTATATAATGGTCTGTGACTGTATTATGATTTGCATATATACATTTACTGCACTTTAAATTAAAAGTTGATATTGCTGTTTAAACACAATCACTCACTTTCCTATGTACTGTCAAAAAAAAGAAAAATATTACAAGAAGTACCATCAGAGGCCCAAGTACCATTTCAATGTTAAGTCAATATTTTAACAAGTATTAAATCACATTATTCGGCTCAAACCAGCTCACCTCTGCCACGTGCTCACCGAATCCATACGCTATGTGGAATGTGAATTTAGTGCGTTGTTAAATTTGAAAACAGATTACCTGAAAAAATTTGACAACGTTATTAATTTTCTCAAAATTAAGCAATACCACATAAAAACCCAACGCTAGTAAGCGACCAGAATGCCAAACTCCCAAATGTCTTTACCTCATTCGAGCCGGCTGACAGCATATAATCATTGTAGGGGAAACGCTGCTTTGGCAGCTGGTGTCTGCTAGCTGATGTAACTGTAGTGGCAGTTAAGGCTCTCTTCCAAGCCCGCTGAACTGCCCAATGACTTCACGTTAGTGGCCATTTGAAAAGATGTGGTGGCGCTTCACGTGTCTCAGAAGAAACATGTACTAGCCTTCACTCTCCCAGTTTAGTGTGCCAGGGGGAGACCTAAATAGTGGGGCAATGACTAAACGGGGGAGAAAACTGGGCAAAAACCTAAAAAAAGGTCAAGACTGTCCCTCTTTACTCACATTCATGAGACCCAGGTAACTTAAGTAAGTCCTTTGGACTTATTGCATTTAAACAACATGCAAATTGTGTACATTTCCGCAAAGTCTAATCTGAAGGCTGATACGTATGGTGGACGAGAACTCAACTAAGCTCTGGAGTAGACAGACCTGCAGCTCCAGGCCTTTTCCAACTCTCGGAAGTCACGCAGAATGCCTACCCAGATGGCTGACACATCAGGGAGACACTATGGGCACAGGACTGAAGGGTATGGATAACCTCACTTCAGCTAAGCTCCAGTTTGCCCTGGCTACAGAGAGAAAGGCTTCAGTGAGGTCACCGGCCTGTCTAACAGATGTTTCCCCTGACAACCTGCCCAGTCAGTGAGGAGGAATGTGAGATCAGCCTACTGAATGACCACAGACAGAGCTTTCAAACGTCTTAATTGGGCAATTTGCGCAGCTCTCCTGATTGCTGTAGCTCGTTTATTCTCCAGCATTGCACCAGGTTGTTGCCGTCCTTCTACGTCTTAAGACTGGTCAGCAACAAAAATCAAAAAGAAGAAAATTCACATTTACACACCTTTATATATATTTAACGAAAAGAGAGGTAATTAGTTGGATTTTGAGGTAACTAGTTTCAGTGGACTCTACAGTGGCTAAAAACCTCTTCTACACTAGAGGCTGTACACATACATCGTATCCCTAAACCTTAGCCCTTAATCACAAATTCAAATTTACATCATTTACAGTATCTTCTTCATTTCTGGAATATTTTTCTGAAAGTTAATACACCAAAGATTCATTTCTGACATAGCTGTAAGCTACCACTTGAAGTCCCAATAGGTCTGATCATTCAGTAACTTGAAGGAAAACTATTCAAATAAAAGTAAGAAAAATGTTTTAAGTTACAGGCTTGAGTAATGCAGGTCTGAACCCACTGACAGGGTTCACTTATTCTTTCATTGAGCGTTTGTTTTCCCACTCACCTACTTTTCAGTACAATATGGTATAAAGGTTTGCATTTACACGGGTTAGATGGGCAAACGTATCACACCACTTAAAAGAGAGATGTAAAGCGATTGCAGGGCTAAGAGATCATTTTTCCAAACAAGAACTGCAGAGTCCCACCTTTGGATGGAGCACAGAGGGTTTAGAGTGTGTTACTTAGCAGCTAAGATAATGCACAAGCTCTGACAAAGAACAGTATCTTAGCCATTTATCAGCAGATAAAACGTTCTGAGAGCCAGAGAAATAGAGGAGACCCAGACAGCAGCATGTCAAATCAGGCCAGGTTGTGCTAAACAGAAACCTGGCAATATGTTGAAGCAGATATCCCAGGCCAGACATGCAGCAGTACGCCATGTACATGCCAGATTGGGCTTGACCTTTGTGCTTGGCTTCAGGCACTGGCAAACTGGACAGACTACTACAAAAACGGTCGCACGAAAGCAAACCAAAAACTCGCAAAAATAAAAGTTACCTAGAAGTTTTACATTTTCTTTTAATTTAAAATGATTAAATGTAGTTATTATTTTCTTTGTCATGTCAATCCCTGTTTTTGTAAATGCTCGGCTACATTGAAAATGAGGGTTGCCCTCAATGTACTTCCGAGTCTAAATAAAGGTTGATTAATTGATTGATTGATTGATTGATTGATTGAAGCTACACAGTCTGACTGCAGCAAAGTAAAGGCCTTTCCTGGAGTTTCACTGGTCATTGAGTCAATGCATGCAGCAGAGGGAGTTACCAGCAAAACTCAGCAGAACAAATAAGAGTAATTCTTTACTGCTGAGGTAACTTGCTGCTCAAATACTAAACAGCTTCAAAACATGTGAGCTGCAAGAGATAATATATAATAGAAGGGAACACGTACATATAATCTTTTATTGTTATTAATGATCAGTTTTCGTGATAGACAAAATGCTTATTGAATATTGTAAGCACTTAAAGAACCAAAAATAGGAGCATAATCCTCTATAATTGGATTTTGTGCAGTACAATATGTGAAATGTGGAATAAAAACCCGTTTTTGATGCCAATTTAAGTGTTTAAACTACTAGCGAACCTCGTCTGTCTGAAAACATCATGATACATATTGTACATGTTGCCATATCACACACTCCTTATATGTCGTGACAGAATCCTTTGTAGGATTAAGTAATGAAAAAATATGAAAATGAACAAAGCTTAAGTGTGTAACATTGCGGAGCGATGAGGAGGCAGACGCAGGTGAGGAGATTCGGGGCAAAGCCAGGGTCTTGGTCAAGACAGTCCAAAGTTCAATGTGCCAACACGGAGAGAACGATGAGTAGACATAACAACAAAGGAACACAGGATAAACACAACGGAAGCCGGAAAACACCAAAACAACACACTAGCATCCAAAACACTTCAAACATCAAACGGTACATCAAACAAATCAAACAATACAAAGACCAACAATTAACTAGGAAAAACACAGGGCTTAAATACAACAGGGCTAACAAGGGATAACGGGACACAGGTGGAAAACACAGGTGGAACAAATCAGGGCCGGAGTCAAGAAAACAAGGGGGCATGACAAAGAACTCGAAACAAGGAAGCACGTGGACCAGACCAGACCAAAACAAAAGCACATGGAGTACTGGGAGGGGCCAATCGTGACAAAGTGTTTCAAATAGACACAAGCAAATCCAGGCATCCGGATCTCGACGTGCAGGCACTTTTAATCAAGTAGAAATCTCTGAGGATCACAGTTTTCCAACCACCCAGTCACAAAGAATCATGAAGGCTTCTTTTTTGGTAGGAGTTAAAGAACTTTGACTTGTTTTACATAAACTTTACCATAAACTGTTCAGTTTTTTTTAAGCTTTCACTGCTTTGTGCTCGTAGTTTGGAGTTAGGCTGTGTTCATGTTAAGATGATTTTATAAAAGCACTGCCTGGAGATCCTCACATGATGCACACACTCACTACAGCAACGCTGCTACCGATGAGTTCTTCACTTGCTGCTCCTCTGGAGCACTCCACTCTGGTGAAATGAAAGATGCTGCTGGCTGCTCTGACCACCGTGCGGACCCTTCCCATAGGATAAAGTGAAAAACATTCCCCTGTGGCCGGAAAAATTGAAGAATGCTTGATGTGAAGACAGTCTTATTCAGAATAATACGAATGATGGTAGAAACAAGTGAGACAACCTCAAATGTTTTTACTCAATTCAAAGCTTTCTGCTCGACACAAGAGGTGGCGACTCTACAACGTCACGCATCTGATTCAATTTGGGGTGAATACACTAATCAGAACTACTAGTTACTGCCTAATCACTATTGGCTAGATCAGGGACGTGGGACACAGGGGTGCTGAGGAGGCTACAGACTTCAGAATTGTTTTACTGCAACTGCTAAAAACAAAAATAGCAAAAAAATATTTTGAGCACAGAAAAAAATCCATGTTCACTTTTTGTAAGGTGGAGTTTTTACTTTTGGTGTGTCATATTTATGTGTTCAAGATCTGCAGTGTGCGCTGTTTAAGTTAACGCTGCATTTTAGACTGGGCAGAATCGCTTCCCTCGCCAGCCGTTGGCAGCTTTGGTGGTGTAACTTGAGCATGTTGCTTTGGGTGTGTCTAAAACTCGGGCAGGAGCTGGAGGCTAGTTCTGTGCCCTGAAGCAGCCTAATGTTTTTAAAACCATACAAATGTCAACCAACTCAATTAATTCAACCTACATCCTTTTTCACTCACTGTAATAATCGCCTACAAGACGTGTGTGTGTAACGACTATAGACGTGAAGCAGTTTCTCCATCTCATATCAACAATACGGCTGATGCTCAGCTCATTTGCATGTTGTTGATGTAGGGGCTGCATCTTCATCTCTTTCCAAGCAATTCAAATAAAAATAAAAAACAAACAAACAAACAAACATTTAGCACCTTCATCTCAAAACACCTTCCCACATGCCTGGGCTAAATTAAAAATATTTCAATAACCATAAAGTACGGTTTCATTTCCATGTAAAATAAAATTTGCATGCCAAACAATATAAACTCTATATAAAGTTTACAGGCCAGTTTTATTGTTTATATAAACTTACTATATTTTATCGTACGTTTTTTGCATTTAAACTGGGCAGGCGCAGTGCCATGAGAACCACCTACGGCAGTACCGGTTCCAATGATCAGGGCCGTCAAACTCTACTCACGGAAAGTGGAAGTTTTTATGTTTTTGCTGATTTGCTGATCTTGATTCCACTGATGTGCTTGTATTATTCACTGATTATAATTTCAGAAATGTGTGGCCTGCAGGTCACATCAGAATCCAGCACCAAACTGGGAAGACGGATCGAGTAGATCATTTTCAAACTCAAACAGAAGATATAGCCTTCAGAATTAGATTAAGCCTAAGCATGGGCTAAGTGGTGAAACACCATCGACGTTGCTGTTTAGTCCAAAATTAATCCTCATCCATGCAACTGGCACTATGTGTTCAAAATGTACTGACCCATTCTCAGTTTAGGTTCGTGTGTCTGCTCCAGAGTGGCCCATTCTCAACACGCTTTTCTATGGAGATTATACTTTAAGGTACTGAACACATTTTAAAACCAAAAGATTTTTTAAAATTGTCTTATTTATGCTTTTTGATAAACATAAAAACTACAAAGTAATAAGAAAACACGTTTATTCTTGATCAAATCTGCTCCCAATAAGACACAACGGTGCTGACAATAAATAATGAAATATTCTTTCGGCTGCTCCCTTTAGGGGTCGCCACAGCGGATCATCTGCCTCCATCTTGCCCTATCCATTGCCTCCTCTACTTTCACACCAACCATCTCCATGTCTACCTTCACTACATCCATAAACCTTCTCTGAGGTCTACCTCTTCTCCTTCTACCCGGCAGCTCCATCTCCAACATTCTTTGCCCAATATATCCACTATTCCTCCTCAACACATGTCCAAACCATCTCAACCTGGCCTCTCTGGCTTTATCTCCAAACTGCTCCACCTTCACCGTCCCTCTGATCTGCTCATTTCTAATCTTGTCCAGCCTGGTCACTCCCAACGAAAATCTCAGCGTCTTCATCTCCGCCACCTCCAGCTCAGCCTCCTGTCTTTTAGACAGAGCCACAGTCTCCAAACCGTACAATAAATAATTAAATACACCCACTAAAATGATCACAGAGCATAAGCTACAGTATGCGCCACGAAATCCAGTGTCCTTGACAACACAGCATGTTTGCTCATCCAAGGCAATAAATTCCATTTTATTTAGTTTGACTTGCACTTGGCGCTGTCGTTTGTGTCTTTTTGTCGTTTGTCATTTAAAAACCCTGTGGCTAGCAGAGACTGTCCTTTCTGCTTCTGCTGTTTTGCTGTATTTTGTGCTCTGAGCAGGACGTTGCATTTTCAAGCGGTATTAAACGTGTAGCAAAGAAGTTCTTGGGCATTGTGCTTTCTCTCGACCTCGTTGTCTAAGGTGCCATGTTGAAACCGAAAAAGGTCCATACAGCCAACTTTTCTCCCCCTTTTAATCTGCTGCTCCGTGTGGCCAGAGCACTTTAAATACCTAATTCCTGTTGTCATCGTCATTCAAATGAGTTTCACACTTTTTATTGTCCTTTTTCATCTTTTTATCTCCAGCCAAAGTTTTCAACCAAACATGCTGTGTGTGCACAGCTGAACATTCACCTTAAACTAGCTGTGCTCACTCATTAGAAAGCATATATACGTTTTTACCTACATGAAGGTAGAAGAACTCTCAAATTGACATCTCTGAGCACTAATTATCTTCTGATCTCCCTTCAATCAACTGAAGACACTTGATTTCCCACCACGCTTTGGTGAACGAGAAAGCATAGATGACAGTTTCATCCTGTTTATTAAACGGAGGTGAACTTCAAAGAGCGTTAGGTGAAAAGTATCTTATTCTCCCTCTTGTTGTCCTCAGGATAACCTCAGGCCTTGCAGAAAGGCCTCTTGCTGCTCTGGGTGGTCTCAGGCTGCAGCTCTCTGAGCAGCCAGATGCCTCCTTATATGGCAGCAGGGCTGAGGGGTGGCATAACACACAAGACAAGCATGTAGGCACAAGTATTGTTAATGGGCAGGAGAGAGGACAGATGGAAAAAAAGCTCTGTGATTTTGTTTTCTCTAAAACTGTGTCACTTTATTATAAGGACACTTTTCTTTCACTGCATTTGACTGGAGACTTACAAAATTTAGATAAAAACACTGAAGGGAAAGTAATCAGTAACCCTGGCAACAAGGAAATGGACCTTTACATCACAAGGAAACAGTAACCCTGGCAACTGGCAAACTGATCTCTAGAATGCAATCAATCTGTAACCCTGGCAACAAGAAAACAAATTTCTAGATCACAGTCAATCAGTAACCCTGGCGACTGGCAAATTAATCTTTAGATCACAATCAGTTCACTGGCAACTGGCAAAAGGATCTCTAGATCACAATCAATCAAATTCCCTGGCAAAAAGAAAATGGATTTCTGGACCACAATCGATGTCTAGATCAGGAGCAGTCAGTAACCCTGGCAACACAAAACATCTCTAGATAGCAAACTATATGTAAGTCTACTGGACTTTTAGACCTTCGAGGACACCTGGAATGGGTTGGCTGATGCCACAGGGAGTTACACAAATTGCTGTGTAGGCTGTTGGGGAAGCTTGCTTTATGCGTGAGACTTGAGCTGCAGCTCTTCTCTAAAGATTTAAAGCATCTAATTAACCACATGTTTCTACTGAGTCTGACTGGGGTGCCATAGTTTGGAAACAACTTCTTTTGTTCATTCCTCACCGACCTCCCATCATTTCCCCTCAAACAGAGAGATGGCACCACAACAACAGCCACAAAGCAAACGTGCTGCCTTTAAACTTTCCCTTCTGGCTTCCTACTCAGATCTTCCTTTCCCATAAAAATCCCAGCAGCTCCTTTCAAAGACAAACCAAGTCAGCTCAATGGCTTACAGATGTACAGCAAACGTGGAGAGATGTTATCGGCTCACTGAAATAACCAGTGTCTAGACTCTGGCTAATGCTACACACCGTATGCATGGCTTGTCCTGGCGCAGGTGAAAAGATGTAAATATAACTGGTTTAACCCTCGACTGTTATGGTCAGCTATAACAACAGAGTGGTGCATTTCCATATTAATCATTTCTTACTTTAGCTCATTTAAACAAGCAAAAAATGTCTCTTAGGACTGGATTCTAAACTCAGTTCATACTGTTTGTGTTTGTAAGCAGAAGAAATTTTATAATGAATTTAATTTGATGAAATGTTATTCTTGCACGCGGTCCTGTTTTGTGGAATGAAATAAACAACCTCTACAGTTTTACATTTGCTGTCATTTGTTGATATTGAAACAAACGCGAAAAAGCTCAAGTGCAGACTTTAATTGGTCAGAACTGAATGTAAGGCAAAGCTTTAATTATTGGCTTAATATTCAACTTTGACTCTATTTCAGTTTGCAAAACAGACCTGCCAATGAAAACAGAACATGTTATTACAACTGCGCCTGTGGCGCATTAAACTGGTGTGAAAGAAAATACATTTTTAAACGTGTTTACATGGAAAAAAGCAGGTAATCGCGAGATAACATCGAGTTCTAAGTGCTTTATAAAGGAACTGTTGGGCACGTTTTTCCCTACCTGCGGTTAATAGTTCACATCTGTGATACCAACGAGGTCCTAAACTGTCGGACGGAGCTGCTGCTCAGAAGACGTGCACATTTGTGGATATGTCGGTTCAGCTGGTGTAAACCGGCACGGGCAGTACAGAGACAAGCATCCACAAAACGTCTCATAGTAAGACTGCTGCTTTTGAACCAGTTCCACTGGCTTCAGATCAGTGGAAATGGAGAAACCCCCGATGCTTGATCAGCTTTGTGAGCGTGATCACAGATGGCTAAAACATTCCTGTGGCTAAACATGTTGAACCCACCTGTTCCACGCGGATCTCGTACTCTCCATTCAGCTTCCTGCCTCGGAAATACTTCGCCCTGGCAGGGGAAAGAACAAATGTTTAGGATATATGTAATATTAATTCTTAAACAAAGTCAGTCCGTTTTTAAAATGTATGAGTACGTGTGTGTGTGTGTGTGTGTGTGTGTGTGTGTGTGTGTGTGCGCGCGCGTTTGGGTACATGTGAATGAGCATTTACTCTCATCTAAGGGGCTTTAACCTGCTTGTGGACCCTGGGGCTACAGGTGGTTGTGGGCCCTATGGGTCAAGTTAAAATACATGAAATTACTACATCTCAACACACAACAACTGAGCTTCCTCCCAAATGATGTGGACAAATTACACCAGATTAAAGAGGTAGTCACCTGGCAATGTTTGTAATGCAGGTGCAACATCCAGCACTGCCACTCATTATTTCCCCATTACTGTATTAGAGAAATCCAGAACCAGACCACTAATAGCCACTGATCAGGTTTGATCATTACACTGAGAAGACAGTCAGTTTAGACTGTTAATCATCTGTTTTTAACTTAACACTAAGAGCTTCGTCACATTTCACCTCAGAAACAGCAAGTTTGTGAAGCGTGTTAGCTGATACCAAAAAATATGAAAATTGATATTCAAAAACAATAAGTTAGAATATAAAAAAGTAAATTTAACCTGAACCTGAGATGCACTCGAACTTACATTCATGATAGTAAAAGGCTGGACCCCCTTTTTCCTTCAGAACTGTCTTAATTCTTTGTGCCACACTTTCAACAAGGTGTTGGAAACGTTCCTCAGAGATTCTGGTTGGTTATTTGAGTTCCTGCTGCCTTTCTATCATCTGGAACCAGTCTGCCCATTCTCCTCTGACCTCTCACATCAACAAGGCATTTTCGTCCACACAACTGACCGCTCACTGGATATTTCCTCTTTTTCTGACCGTTCTCTGTAAACCCTAGAGATGGTTGAGCGTGAAATCCCAGCAGATCAGCAGTTTCTGAAATACTCAGACCAGCCCGTCTGGCACCAACAACCACGCCACGTTCAAAGCCCCTTAAATCCCCTTTCTTCCCCGTTCTGATGCTCGGTCTGCACTTCAGCAAGTCGTCTTGACCACCTCTACAGGCCTAAATGCAGTGAGCTGCGGCCGTGTGATTGGCTGATCAGCTATTTGTGTTAACAAGGAACTGAACGTGACCGGTGAGTGTATATGTGTGTCTGTTTGGCGCTTCCCCACCAAAGTGCAACGGAGCTCACTCAATAAACCACTAACATCACCAAAACAACCAAGATCTAAGACAAGCTATAGTCATTTGATTAAGTCGTCTTAAGACGACCCTTTTTTCCTCATTTAATACACTGCAGAACCGTTCAGCGGATCAGTAAACTAACCACTCTCACTCTTTCTTCTCCTCTTTTTGGCTGAAACATCTTTAATAATGTCCCATTACTTAAAACGTCATTTTCACTCCACATCACTGCCGCAGAGGACAGCGGTCAGTCTAATGTTAACACGGCATCCTGGCTACAGGAGCCAACAAGAGGGCAAGCTGATGCTGACCCACAGATAACGCTGCTGCTCTTTTGAGGTGGTACTTATTTTTGAGCGACTTGTTATTTGAGCTCCATTCTCATTCGTTTTGCTACCTGCTCATTAATTTTATCCACAGGTTTTCTGAGAGCGCTGCAAAACGTAGTGGTATTGAAAGGAATCTGATGTGTCAGTTATTTGCTTATTAGTTTTCTTGTTCAGAGACACAAACGAAATAAAAATATCAGATTTTTTGGCTTTGTTAGATCACATTCTTTACAAATCACTGGTGTCCCAAAAAAATCTTTATTTTTAATGTAAGTTAAGGTAAGGAGATTTTACTTCGAGCAACTTTGGATCATTCCTATCGGCCCATTCATCACTAAATGTTCACAGAGTGTAAAGTGAAGCTTCTCTGTTCAAATGATACAGAAAAATGAAATTGAAAAAAAAGGTGATAACTGTTTTTCTGACAGCAAAAATATCAAATACTTGGCAGAAATAGCCCATTTTGTGCTGACCTTTAAGGGATAATGGCAATAAACACAGCTTAACATTAGTAATTTAATATGTTAGCATGTATTGACAGCCTTAAACATTATTTATAAATTCTATAAAATAACACTTGAGAAAATTTACAATTGACATTTACAAAAAACTAAAAAGTGCAGATGCCTAATGCTGGACCGTGTGAAACATTGCTCTTTAGAATTACCTGAATCTACCTCAAATCGTCTGAGCATCTCTCACAGCGCAGGGGTTGAAGGTGTCTAGGGTGCTTATCTCTCGCCTCTCTACACAAGATCAACATCTGCATCTTTGTGAACTTCAGTGTTATTCAAGGCAGCATCCTGACCTCAACACCTGCCAGCTGTTGAGCCACAGCAGCCTGTTTGAAACATGTTTGACCTGGTTCATGTACACATACTGTAGCTGCCACCCTGGGCCCCATTCAAGCTCCATTTGTGTATTGATCATCTCATAAACAAGAGACCACAGGCAGGACAAAATGTCTGGAATGCAATTGTGGACAAGCACAGCCTGCCATCATCTTAAACAACTAAATCAATTTATGGCTGCAGAAACTTCGGGAAGAATCCGCAGGCGAACGACCTGGCACCACACTACAAAACGAAATCCAGGCCTCTGCAGTGAGACCATGTTAAACTTTCTCTTCAGGAGAAATGAATAAGAACCTCTGCCCGAAATATTTTTAGACCTATCAGTTCGCCAAAATGAGTCATGTGTTTGGACTAAAGATGATATCTACAGCAACCAAAAAGAAACTATGATTTCATATCTTCAGCGCGTGAGAGCAAAGAGTTATGATGATAAGAGAGAATTCACATGGCAGTGCTGTGAATACAATGG